>NW_009206204.1:8179-10766 GCF_000690835.1 Fulmarus glacialis | reverse complement strand
AGACTGTCTTTCACTCACTTATCACAGAGATGATGGTGGAAACTCATAAGAAAACCTTAAAGGAAAATGATAATGTGAGAAACGCCCACAATGTAATCCCATTACTCAATGAGAGCTTTCCTGGACTTCAGGCTTTATATTTCAAAAGTGAATAATATATACTCTGGAGTTACCTTAAAAGATATTAAATACTCTTTAAACAAATTGGTAAACAGAGGAATTTTGCTAGACCAGATAATAAGATACTGAAGTAGCTATTTACAGCACTACAGACAGAATTTGTGGTAGGATATCGACTCCCCCTATCATCCACAGCCAGAATGCCCTTTCTCACTCTGTAGGCAGCAAGAAGAGTTTACAAGGAATATCACAGGAAAACCATTGTTTTCAATGTACATGAGCTCTGGTATTATAATTTTAGTTGTTGCAGGAAATTAAAAAGCATCTATGTTTTATTAAATGACTGAACCATAAAAAAATACTTCATTAATGCTGAAAAAAATGGTTTTTGTTAATATGCAGAAGCAGTGTAAGACCAGGAGCAGCATACATATAACTGGAGGGCAAGAACCTTTCTAATTAAAGCTATACAAATACTAGGCTTCCTGACTGTAGGACAGAAACAAAACTTATTCACCTCTATGACTAGCCTATAATAAGGCAAAATCAAAAGCAGTTAAAACTGTTTAAAGCCTTAGCATTTCTATTCTGAGTGTAAGCAACAAAAACCAAGATGTTTTCCTCTGATATTCTTAGACAGACAAAAAACTCCCCATAAGTTCATTTAAATAAGCCTTTGACTTCAGGCAGTCAAAGGGATGCTGGTTCCAACATCAGTATCAGCAGAAGTGAAATACATAAGGATACTTAAAAAAAAAAGTTGTTTCTCTTTAAAGTAGAAGTTAATTTCAGCACTGGTGCTAATGTGGCAAAAGTGAAGTTGCATCACATGATTCAGCAACTGAAAAGATAAGGCAATTTTTTTTTTTTTTGCTCTCCCCAAAGTTTACAGAGACTTTTTTTTTTTCAAATTAGAATGACTCTACATGTACTTAAGTATACATTTTTTAATATATTCCATTAGGATATCCCAGGTATAAATTCCAAAGATACAGTAAGACTCAAACCAGATATGATATAAAGAGGTAATGCCACATTTAATACTTACCATTTTTAAAAATGTGTTAACAACACAAGGAGGTGAAGATTGCATGGGAAAGCAGCACATACCTTTGGGTCTGCCAAAGCGTTAATGACATTTCCAAGAGCTAGCAGGGAGCGGTTAATATTTGTTCCTTCTCTAAAACGAGCCCCCTTGGCATTTGTCGCACTGGCACGTTCAGATCCTGCCAGGTCAATGAGAGACATTTTGGCAATGCGAACATTTTGATTAATACTAGCTGTTTTATCTTGCTGCCTTAGATAAATCTAGAATAAAAAAAACCAGAAAATTATTAAAAAGTAACCACTAACCAGTCTGTTGTTACCCTAAGCATTTTACAGTGTAACAACTGTTTTCAGAAATTCTTACTGGAATCCTTGTTGGAATCCAAGTTAAACCTTTCAGTACCTATCTAACACCAACAGGCAGTTTGGCCTAATGAAAGATAGTGAATCCATTTCTGACACTTACCTCTTAAACTCACCTGCTTCAGGTATTAGTAGGGAAAAAGAAGCAGAGTGTAGTTGCACTGGGTGTGGCTGGAATGGAGTTAATTTTCTGCCCGTATGGTGCTTTCAGATTTGTGACCCAAACAGTGCTGATAACACACCAGTGTCCAGCTTTTGCTGAACAGCAGTTGTATAGTGTCAAGGTGGTGGGCAAGAGGTTGCAAGGGGACAGCTGACCCTAATTGACTGAAAGTTTCCCCAAAGTTTGGGGGCTGGCTGGGCATCAGTCTGCTGGTGGCAAGTGATTGTCTCCCCCCACGTCCTTCACTTATTAAGAGAACCACAAGGTATTTCCCTCTCCCTCTTGCTTTTGCCCTTTTGATTCTCTTCCCCATCCTGCTGTAGAGGATTAAGCAAGCAACAGGGCTGGGGTTTACCACAGTGGCAAAGACTGGTGAGCTTCAAATGAATTTTATAGCTAAAATCACTCTTGATTCTTCCACACTCGAGATGTATACCACACTATTGCACTTCAAACTGAAAAAGGTGTTCATTTTTTAAAGGCACCTTTAAGAGTATGCCGTAAAGAGAGATATATATAGGGATAAACCAGGAAAAAGGCTGGACTTTCAGTGATTTAGACTTAACTGTAACTACAAGGAGAACAATACTTGTTTATGGCTGTGAAAACACATACTACTCCAGGGTCTTTTGGAAAGCTGTGACCCCTGAGGCCACTTGTTCCCCCTAATCCCTTATTTCCTGAAATTTTCGTGGTACAGGAGATACACAAGGAACTAAATGCTTTCGCTTCGTACTTTGAGGAAATAGGCAGAGCATGGTTATACAGTCAATAAGAAGAATTACTGTTATCCTTAGATGGCTTTTACTTTTTCAGGATTCTCTACAAACTTCCCCTTCTTTTGTGTTGAGTGCCTTGCCATTTGTAAGTAACATTACTGACACTTTCATGAAC
>NW_009206204.1:0-8155 GCF_000690835.1 Fulmarus glacialis | reverse complement strand
TGCCATACATATACGGCGATTGACTAATAAAGACAGTATCTCATCAGTTCTGTAGCTTTAAGCTTTGCGCATGAGAAATGAAGTCTTCACAGCAATTTGTAACACAAAAAAAATTGACAAGTATTGGGAGTGAATAAAATTCTTATGACTTGCCACAAAAGGTATGTCTATACCAAACAGACATGTTTCTACAACAAACAATACAAGTAAGTTCTGTTGTACTATTTCTAGTACAATACACAAAAAAAAAAAAAGGAAGAAGAAAAAAGCCACTTCCCTGTACTTACCTTGGTAAAGTAGCTATCGCAGGCTGATAGCACCTTACCAGAACCCAGTAACTATCGTTAGTTTTTGTGGAGTGAGTGTCAAACTATGTTGTATGACTCAAGCTCTTATAAAAATTCAAAAGATACAGGAAATGCCCCAAAGCAGAATCTTTTCTATTTCTTTGTCCGTCAGCAGAACGCTTTCAATAGAACAGTATGGCAATTAGGATTTTCCTTTCAGATGCAGTAATTGCCTGACCTAGATGGAGATTTCAAACCTAAGACAGATGGTAAGGCAGAACTTGCATCTCTAAAATCAGCTCAGAATGTCCTGGGCCAAGACTTTTACTACTTTCCGAGTCAGTTCCAGAAAACATCCTACTCCAATGAAGTTAACAACAAAAACCAAAGCATAAAAGATAACAGATCACTACAAACAAGAGCAACTCTTAAAATAACAGAAAACTTAAGGATGAAGAGGAATCAAGACAGCAATAGGGATTTCTCATCATTTATATCTGTCAAACCAAAGAGGCAATAAAGGATAAGCAGGTAAGACATGTTTTGCAGGATGTCACAGATTTGTAGAAACAGATGAGAAACTGACATAAGCGATTACTTGTAGTACTAATTGACTAGTCTGTAATTATTTCTTACAGGTGCCAACACTGCTAATAAGTGCCTCAAGCACATGGAGTATTTAAGAACCTACTTTAAAAAACGCGTATGGTTGTGAACTTGCTTAGCTTAAACCAGTACACATTAATTAAAACCTGTTAAACTTCCAGTTGCATTCATTGGACCAACCTAGTTAGCAACAGTAACATTCCTTTAAAGTGCCACACGCAGATGCAGTATTTATATTAAGCATTTATTTACACATTCTTATAAATAGGTGACATAATCGCCCCTCCTCCCAAGCATAAAGTCACTTCTGTGAAAAAGGCTTAAAACCCATTCACTCTTAAATGCACTATTATTCAAAGGCTGCACTAGTTTATCTTTGAGAACATACAATATTAGTAGATATTTATATAAATCACACATTCAAAATACAATTGTCTAACAAAACAAATCATGACTTTTACCAATAATTTGTGCACTTAATAGAAAACAACACTTAAGCAAAAGCAATTAAATATCTTGAGTGACAGCTAGACCATCTCAAAAGACAAACGCAACAAACATTCAGTATTATCTCATCACAAGAGTTAACTGGAGTAGGAATATTGCAAAGAACACCAGAGAAAGTTTTTGGTAACTACAGTATCCTTGAACAGAATCAGTCTGACAGTTTTTGTGAATGAACTGTGCACTTGGACTGAATGCTTAGCATTCATAGCAGAACATGCTTTGAGCCATGGAATGGCAATGCCTAATCTTTACATTGAAAGGTCTTTTCCTCCATGAAAAGGTTCTAACATCCAGACATTTGTCCATGAATATCAAGTTCAATCAAGCATGCCATTTAACTGACTGCAGCTGCATATGGAGACTGGCTAAGAGACAGCCAGTGCGTTTTACACAATCAAGGCTACTTTGCTGGCCACTACTGCTATTGGGACACAGAAAAACAAAGAACGAACGCAGAGAGAGTAGTCCGGAAGTGACTTTGTCAGCTACCTCAAGCTCAAAGACAAAAAAAAAGTATTTGCTTTTTAAAGTCAGATGCTTACTGTAACAATATTTTGTAAACATTCGAAGGATTGTGATTTGTACTTTCTCATGCATCACACCAGTTTACAATGTGTATGCAATACGCACACAACAAAAATAAAAAACGAAGCTTGTTCATTTTAGAACATAACATGAAAGGCATTTAGAAAACCACTGAGCATGACAGTTTTCATTCAGTGCATTGCAAACAAGCTGCATCCTATATATATATATATATACACACACACACAAATCATATATTTGCTGTTCCTACAATATTTAGATATGAGAGGATCTTTGTTTTCATTATGATTTTACTTATATTGCCAGAAAGTAAACAATCCTCTCACCTGCAAGCATTCATATTTGGTTCACTTTTGCTGTCTGTAAGCTGGAAATAGTTTGAAATGATTAATTTTTTAAAAAGTGTAAATCTGATTAAGTATACCGATCCATTTTTTGTCATACATTCAAACAAAATTCCGGTAAGATCCAGGTATACTAATTTTGTCAGTATAGTTTATTTGGTGAATACGCAACTTCTTCTAACAAGTAGATTTATCTACAGTGAGATCAATTTGCCGGAATAAATATAGAATGTAGGCTGGAGAAGACAAACTCTCCAGCATCCCTGTTCACAGAATTGTTTGTTTTCTTGTTGAAGATACTACGAGTCTGCAACATTTACCTAATTTATTTAATTGCTTGCCTCTTTTAGAAACGAACTAAGAATGCAAAGCCTGCCAGATAAGACAATCCAGAGCTTTTTCCTGTTGAGTAAAGGTGAGTGAGGTAAGACACTCCAGCCCAGCAAGTAAAGAAACAGAAATCAGCAGTTCACTCTCTGATCTCAAGTCTGTGGTGCTGTATTTTATGCCTTATTAAAGGCAGCACACATACGCGACGATGCAGTTCTCAAACTGAACAACTTTGTTAAGAAGTCTTTGCCTTAAATGTACAACCATGGGCAAGACCTCAGGGGAAATTAAAACCCAGAAGGGCAATTTCAAACAGAAGTCTAAGGTATATAAGAAAACACAGAAGCTTTTAGAGTGGGAATGACTTTTGCTCCGTTACATATTTTAGAAGTATTTAACACATTTACCGTCTGTTATTAACCTCTTTTCTCATTAGTAGTGACAGTAGAGCTCTGGAGAGCTAACTTTACGGCTACTTGCATTGCCACCATCTGTGTCAAAATACAAACTTTTGGCTATAGTTATTAAGCATTGCCTAAGTCTGTAGATACAATTAAGAACTGCCTAACAGTTATATAGTTTAGCTGTAATGCAAGGACCAGAATTCAAAAAAAGTTTTAGCTAACAAGACCCATTTTTAAATATTATTTTTTTAAAATATCATAGGTTGCATTTAAGAGGAGAGAAGGATAAGGTGGTGGTTACCAGACAGAAATAATCTTTGGAGAAGTCTTAAGTTCTAGCAGATTTGTACAACACGTGCAAAACTCTCATCTATGGAAACTAAAAATCAGCATTTCATTTTGATGATGCAAGTATGTGTATGGAGATATTTTCAGAGAATATATACTGCTTTAGTTGTTCTAAAACTTGGTACATACCACAATATTAAGAAATCACTTTAATATAAAAATCAACATTAAGCAAAATAAGCAGGATGAGAAAGTAATACTTGAGAATCTCAGTTTATAGTCAGATGTATAACTGCATTCTGTAAAATATTTTTCCTAGAAAAATGCTAAGCCACATAATGAAACCAGAAAGCATTAAAAAAACAAAACAAAACAAACCAACAGCTTTCAGTTTATAAAGTTACAATCTGAAGTATATTCAAAGCTCAAAATTACAGTTTTACAGAAAAGATATTTCTTCTAGGGAGTATTAGTTCAAACCATTGGAACTAGAGACCTTTTCACTGAATTTGTTTTTTCAAATATAATCACTGTGAACCTTTACATACTTACAAGGAACGAGAAGTCAACAAGAACAGTAAACTGGAAAACTTTAAACTCCTCTCACCCAAATCAAGGTTCAACACAGTTTGAAAAAAAAAAAAACTTCCATTGTATTCAAATTTAAACAACTACACCTCACAGTAATGACCACTGTATGTCTGCTATATCATCTTACCTGAAAGACGGCATGGGACCGGGAAGAGGAGGCATTTACATCTGTGGGATGCTGTGTTCTATTTTTATTTCCATAATCCAACATTTGAAGGATTTCCTCTGCCGATTTAGGCTTTAAGGGTAGAGAACAAGATAAATGCACGTTTTTTTTTTTCTTTTTCATCAACTATAGGAGATTCTACACTGATTCTAAAACACATTAACATTCATCTTCAAAAAAAATAAAGGAACTTAAAATTTTAGTTACCTAGAAATAAGAAAAATTTCCTGTTTTGGAACTGAGGCACTTCAAACAAACACTTCCAGTTAAAAAGCAATAAGGCACAAAAAGCAAGCACTTAATAACTGCAGAAATTTAAATCAGAGAATTTTTTTAGTAAAAAATTTAAACAAATCTCCAAAGGTTCTCCATAGTCAGAAAAAGTCTTATTTAAGAATGACTGACTTAATTTTTCTTGTATTAATGTATTAAACAGTGATGTACTAATTTTTTTCCCCACACGACCCAACCTTTGGGAAGTATGGTGTTCACAGTATAATTAATGGTACTGTTACCTGCTGAATCATTATCTCATGTACACAAAAGCTGGAAGCTCCATAGCATGTAACATACACTAAAAGGCTGCAAGAAAATAGGTCCACAAGAGTTGATTTTCAGATTGAAAAACTAAGTTCTGTCACTGACTTTGCCAAAGAATTGCAATGCTGGCCTGGAAAAGTCATTCAAACTGAAACTTTTCAAACGTGGTTATTTAAAAACAAAAACAATCCTGAGATGTAGACACAAGACTTGCAAAGGTGTAGAACGCTCCAAGATGGCACTGAAGGCAGTGAATTTCTTTAAGAAATGCTAAGATGTATTAGCCAAAAACCAAATCTTCCAAAACATGAAGATGAGCATCAAACCAATGGTACCCTTTCAATAATAAGGGCTGGATGCTTTAATCCATTTGTCTTCAAGAATACTAGCATTTTTTTTCCACAACATGCTTTTGAATAATTAATTAATTAGGTTCCCAAGTTACTAAGGTACTGCTAATTATTGCCAGGAAAAAAGCCCACTAGGGAATTACCAAGCTGCATACAACTTTCACAGATCAACGGGAACTTCACCATTTTCTCAAACACATTGTGAGGCTTCCTGAATTTCAATATCTATTTACATACCTGATGTAATGTTAGCCCTTGAACTACCACCCCTTTCTGGGTATCTTCACGAACAGCCAGAGGTCCCGAGTTTACCAGCAGATCACGAATTTGTTCATTGTAGACCTTTGAAAGGGAATTTTAAATCTTTTAATAAAACTATCCTACCATACTTGACAGGATTAAACTTGACTAACTGCAAACCATCACAGTCTTTTTTAATACTTCTTTAAGAAGTAACAAAGTAATAAATTCATTCTGTAGAATTTTTTGCCAAACAGCTTTCCTACACTGAGCTTGAAATATTCAATTAATTCAATCTGCATGAATTTTTTTAACCATTGAAGTGGTAGTAAGTAATCTTTATTCTTTATTTAAAAAAAAAGTTTACTCTTTTTACAAAAAAACTTCTGCAGCAAGCATGAATCCAAAGCATTTATTGTCCTCTATTACACTTCATAATCCATACTTCAGAAAGATTTCTTAATCCAAATGTACCTCTGTAAAAATTCTTAAATACCTTATTTCTTGCTCTGTGGAAGCACTTGAAATAGCACATGGCAAAGCAAACTTTTCCTTCTCTCCCCCAAATTCTAACTACTCTTCCATTAAGACTTGGAGGGGGCTAGAAATTAACAATTTTACTACTACTGCTTGACAGCAGTGCCAGGACAGCTACTTGTAAAAACAGAACTGTGATGCAAAAAAGTTGGAGAGAGGAAAGGAGAAGGTGACAACAAAGAACAAAAGGAGTATTTGTAAAGTATTTGTATCTTTACAATGCTGCATTGGCATAGCAGCTCTAATTCAAGCAGTTTTACTGTATCTTAGATAAATAAAATAAACTGAAAACTTTAAAAAACATCATCAAAAAGGGATTAGATATCATTTTGCTGTGTGATTTCACAGTGCTTATAGGATTTTATTATGAAGTCCTGAAAAGATATTTTGTACACATCAACAGATGTTCAAAGGGATGTAACTGTTCAGCAAGACATAAATCATTAGAATGTTTAGTGAATATATCAGAAAAGATTGTCCTTTTTGCACAGCCTTCTGTAAAATAGTAACAGGTGCCTCTGAATAATACCAAATTTGTGGAGCACAGTTGAGTTCCATTCCTATCAGGGACACATTTTGTAAAGTCTCAGAAAGGGCCGGGGAAGGCAAAACCAGCTTGTCTTTATTTATTAAAATATGCTTTATTAAAAGCAACATACCAAATACAGGAACTGGCTTACCTCTAAATAAGAGACAGCAACGTTGCATATTTTATCTTCTTTTATCTGATCCATGCAATTATAAAGTGCCATCATGGTTAAATACATCACTCCAGGATCTTCAGGGGAACCTAACATTGTATGAGTCTTTCCAGCTCCTGTTGCACCATATGCAAGCACTGAATTTTCACAAAAAAAAAAAACACCAAAGCAAGGAGATGTACTTTATACCAGTAAGCTAATCAGGAACACAGAATTCAAATGGACATTCACACACCTCTGTCATTCTGCTCAGCTGTTTTCATAAACTGATCAAGTTTCTTACTTAGGCTTTACCTTTTACAGTTATAATCAGAAAGCTATTTCAAAATCACATTTATTTTTGAATTTTCAGTTCAAAATTAATTCACTGGCAATTTACATGAAAATATTAATTGCTTACTCTCATAAACCTAAGCCATCACCTTATTGCAGGTAGGTATTTCATTTCCTCACAATGTTCCACTTGCCAATTAAAAACCCAAGCTCTTAAAGAGAGTTCATAAAGCAGATACCACACTCAGTGATACAACTTCTGGTTGAATAACTCTTTCCAGAGGATTCCTCTCAAAAGCATGCATATTTCAGATAAAATTCTGAAGTCTATTATAACCCTAACATGAACTCATTTTCAAAGAGAGTAGAGCTAAAAAGTCAGCCTCTCATATCTATACATTAAAACAAAATGCTTTATTTATATCTCAGCCTTTTTTAAAGCCTTTGCAGCAGTTGGGTACAATGGTAGAAACTCCGAGGAATTTAGTGACGTTTTTGAATTGAAGAAGATAAATAGCAAAGTTACCTGTGCAGTTATATCCATTTAAGAAGCCATCAATTACACTTTTGGTAGTATGCTCAAAAACTTCCAACTGGGATGAACTTTCAGCAAAGACAGCATCAAACACAAATTTAAGATCTTTCTTTTTTCTTTTATTAATATCCCTATGGGTCAGTCTTTTCCCGTGAAAGAAGCTAACTTCTTCCTCCTTTGGATCAAAGACCAATATATGCTGGTCAACAACATGAACAACTTTAGCAAAGTTGCCATCTTTTTCCTTTTGAGACTCTGGACGGACACGGACCACCACTTTCACATGATTACAGACATCTTCCTCAGCAGCAGACATAACAACGTCCCTTTTGTCCCCTTCTTCACTTCCAAGACTCTTTCAGATCAAGCAGCTGAATCTTTTCTACAATTGACAAAAAAAAGTGAAAGGCCTTATATTTCAAATATAACCTTTCAAATAGTTCACACCTTTAATCGGGACTAGTATCTTGTGCCTGTGCTGGATCTGCCCAGCCCATATTAGCCCTCTGGACTGCTACAACGATCGCACAACTTTGGAAAGCGCTGTAACTGGCCTGAAAAGGTGACTTAGCTCAGTATAGCTATAAGAAAACCGCTTATTTCAACAATTTAAACCACTAGATCATCTACCGGCTTTCCTTTATCTCAGAGCAAACTTGCAGATGAGCTACCAGGTTTCCGCGGACCAAAGCGAGTGGTTTTCTTGTCCTTCAGCAAAACGCGGAGTAGCCGCCTGCCTGCTTTCTCCGGGTTATTGGTTTAGTCGCATTGCACGTCGGTTTAAAAAGACAGTTAAAGTGGAATTCACGTTAACATAATTTGCACGTTGCATGTTCCATAGATGTGAAACCAGACTTCCCTTTAAAGGGCCATCCCTGCTGATAACCGAGGGTCGTTCACTCCTAACAGC
>NW_009206203.1:0-13607 GCF_000690835.1 Fulmarus glacialis | reverse complement strand
CCTGGCTGCTCGGACGATTTCTCTGTATTCCTCACAGGCCACCTGTCCTTGCTTCCAGATAGCCTGGGAGGAATACAGAGAAGAAGTCTTAGGAAAAAAAACCTCTTGAAGCTTCCTCTGTAGGCTTCCTTTTTGTGTTTGAGTGTGTCCAGGAGCTCCTTGCTCATCCATGCAGGCCTCCTGGCGTTTTTGCCCGACTTCCTCTTTGTTGGGATGCATCGCTCCTGAGCTTGGAGGAGGTGATCCTTGAATATTAACCAGCTTTCTTGGTTAAAAGCCCTCTTCCCTCCAGGGCTTTATCCCATGGTACTCTACTAAGCAGATCCCTGAACAGGCCAAAGTCTGCTCTCCTGAAGCCCAGGGTAGTGAGCTTGCTGTGCGCCCACCTCAGTACCCTGAGGATCTTGAACTCCACAATTTCATGGTCACTGCAGCCAAGGCTGCCCTTGACCTTCACATTCCCTACCAGCCCCTCATTGGTGACAACAAGGTGCAGCAAAGCACCTCTCCTCGTTGGCTTCTCTACCACTTGGAGAAGGAAGTTACCATCAATGCATTCCAGGAACCTCTTAGATTGCTTATGCCCTGCCATGTTGTCCCTCTAACAGATATCAGGGTGGTTGAAGTCCCCCATGAGGACCAGGGCTTGTGAACATGAGGCTGCTCCTATCTGTCTATAGACGGCCTCATCCACTTGGTCTTCCTGTAGCAGACCCCCACCGTAATGTCACCTGTCCCTGCCCTCCCTTTAATCCTGACCCATAAGTTCTTGTTCTGCTCCTCATCCATCTCCAGGCAGATGCACTCCAGCTGGTCATTGACATAGAGGGCGACACCCCCTCCTCGTCTCCCCTGCCTCCCCTTCCTAAAGAGTCTGTATCCCTCCATCCCAACACTCCAATCATAAGAGTCCTTAAATTCTGCCCTATAATGTTAGAATTTTTAAACATTTTTTCCCCTGAGAAAAGGTGGAGAATCTGGTAGCACATCTTAATTTGAAGAAATAAGATTTGATTAATCTTTGGGGAAAATCTTACTTCTAGTTCTTTTTAAGAACTCTATCTATAATCTTGTGCTGATGATTTGGTTTTCTCTGACTTCTTTTATTTTTTTTAAAAAAAAAGATACTCTTTTTCCTACTGTATATTGGAAATTTTTAAAAGTCAGAAAAAAATTACTTTTTGTTACCACCATGATTGGCCTTCACTAGAAAATTGCTGAGGTTGTCTCTGGGAAATTTTTTACAAGGAAATATAGCTGAGAAGCATTTAACTTTTAACCTAGCAAAGAAATACTGGTAGAAAACGACACATTCATTGCTAAGATGAAGTCAGTCTATAGTGTGTTGGTAAACACAGACTGGAGAAATGTGAAGCACCTTGATTTCTCTCTGTATTTCAGAGACCACAAAACCTTGATAACAATTTAAAAGAAGTATTCTACTTGTGTACCATGGCTTACGGACCCTATAAAGACATCCCCTAAAGAAAAAGCTAGCATATAAACCCAAGCTACTCTTATAAAACTGTCTTGATGATTACTTCCTACATGTTTTCAGAATGACTATCAAAGGTCTCTAAAGTAAAGTTTTTCCCTTTGAATAGCGCCTGAATTGACACACTGTGCTTGGGTTCTTGTGAGAATAATAAAGGTATGCGGGAAACAATCAGGTACCACAACTCCTTTAAGGCATGGCATTTTTAATGTATGTTGTGCAATGTGTATTTATGTACCTGGTCTCTGTTGAACGAGAGACCTGACTAGCAGTGTACCTTGTACTGCTAGCCACCTGTCTGCCACGGCTTTGACTTTTGGGCATTAGGTCCCAGAGTACCTATTTCCTTTGCAATCACTGCCAAGGGTCAGGCCATCCACACTGCGATAGCTATCCCTCTTTTAATGTTATCTAGGAAAAAAAGAAATAAAAGCCTTATCCATCCTTTCATAGTGACACAGATGAGCCAGAGAGAAGCCTAAGAAGGATTTTCTAGCAGAGAAAGAGGGAAATGGTGAAAGAAGGAGCCTGAGGGATGTTTTCTCCAAGGGTTGCTCAAAGGCAAGTTCTAACCCTTCCTCTACCAGTTTTGGTTTAAAAGTGATTTGAGGTAAAATTTTGTCTGCAAACTTTGCTGCAAAAAATTAACTTTTACATTTGAAGAGGGTTAAGTTATCCCCCAAATTTAGCTAGAGATACTGATACACTTAAATTGTGCATTTGCAGAGCTCCTGTTGGGTGAGAAGCTATTTCACTCAGATATATCTCACTACATTAAGAAAGAGCTTTGTCTTGCCCTTTCTCTGGTATGACTTCTTGACATAGGTTAAGTCAAATACCTGAATGTTTTCAGCGAGAGATCTGGGGATCTGTTTAAACCAAAGACATATGTGACAAAGAGGCAGTGTTACGAGGGACTGATGCAAATCACATGGTCTTCAATGGATAAAGAATGGAATCTGTAAATTAGAAGTATATTTTTGCTAATATGAGATAATAGGACACAGAAACATTTGAGCATCGATTATTGCTGCTTTGTATTATTAATAGTTTTCTAATGGTAACTACCAAGGACTAATTGGCATAAAGTTAACCAAACTTCCCATGGCTTTGGTTTTTGAATAATATCTAGTAAACATGATGCATACTATTCCAGTAATAGTCTGATACTTCTTTTGTTTCAGGACAATATATCCAGAAAGTGGGTTTTTTCAGTATTCAGTAACTGGCTATATGTTACACTGAAATAAGAACTGCACTTTTTCAGGGGGGTTTTAAGAGTCCGCCAAGGAATGCAGTTAAAGGAGTGGGAAGTCTTAAGGGTATTTCAGAAGTTTATCTTGAGTTCTGCTACTTTTTGGTTTCTTTCTGTCTCCTTTAGAGAGCTATTTGTTATTCATTTGTTAGACAAGATCTAATTTAATACCTGCATAATAATTGTAACCTGTCAGAAAAAGAGGTGCTCTAGTAGAATCTGATAATAAATTTCATTTAAATTGGGAAGTGGAAGATGGGCGCTGCTCTTCAGAAAAATTAGGTCACCTGCCAGTGAAAGCTTCTCGCAAGAGAGTGTGCTGGTGCTTGCAAGAACATAAGAATAAATCCATTTCATGTTGTACAAAGCACAAAACTAGTATGAGGAATATTTACCTACTTTCTAAAGAAGGTTTGATATTAAGCTAGATCTTACTATATGCTGAACAATCTGTCTTAAGAGTATAACTGTAACCTCTGCCAAAGTGCTGAGAGGAAGAAATCCCTACCAGACTCTTCTACCCCACTAAAAAACAAATGGAAAACTTACAAAATACCTGATTTCATTATTCTGTTGGACTGCCTACGAGCAGTATACAGATTTACATACTCAGTCTTTTCTAAGGTCTTTTACTTTTGCTGATTTATCAGGAAGAGTCAATCACCAGAAAAGACTAGAAAGGCTGCTTAATCCATACACTTCATATATGGCATCAATGGTTTGGGAATTTAGTACCATGAGAATGATATACATTTCCCTCATGAGAAGATTCTTTCTACATCATTTAATTATACTAAATATTGAAAACTGCAAAAAACGTAAGCAAGCCCATCTACTTGATGAGAGTATAAAATAAGCTGCTTTCCCATCTTAATACATACCTCAGTATGGTCTACTTCTGCTAAGTTTAAGAAATGTTATTTCCATACACCCCAACCCCCCTGAACTGGGTGATGAAACTCATATTCCAGCTTCTAAAACTCTCTTTTAATCTTGAATTCAAATCCTTTCCAGGTTCTTTCTGTCACTTTTCAGAAACCTGTAGTTTTTCATTTCACATCTTACAAAAGCTTACAAAGCTTTCATTTGTAATCCAAAATGCAATGTACCAGCTATAATATGTAAGACAGTAGCACACGTGTCAATGCTCTAGATAATATTCTTGCTTGAAAGTGAAAACAGGAAGGTGTGTTTATTTCTTAACAAAAAACCACATCAGTTGCCCTTGTGTGCAGTTAAGTGGGGTGAGAAAATGTTCAGATAGTATCTCCTGGTTTATAAGAGGAGGGAAACCTTCCGTTTGAACTCTCTCTTCTGCATGTATATCCTAAAGGCATGGTGGAGCAGTAGGACTTTGGTAGTAGCATCTACTGCCCCATAGAGAGAATATAAACATGTTCTGTACAAAACCAGACCACAGGCCTATGTAGGCAGGTAGGCAAGTAGCCAGTCTCCAACAGTAGCCATAAACGGATGCTTAGAAGGCCAAGAAAAGAATAAGAACAAGGCATGTATTTGTCGTACTTTCCCAGTCTTCAGCTTTCCTCGGCTTAATGGATTTCCTGAAGTGGATGTGATTTTCTGTCTTTGTTAAAGCTTCAGTAGATTTTCCTCCAAGTGCTTGTCCAGATTTCCTTTCACCCTGTACAAATTACAGCACCCAAAAAGTCTTTTTCTTGTTTCCTTCCAAAAGACCTCCTTGAATGGTTTTGAACTCTCCTCTTACTGTTTTATTTGCTGCCACTTCTTGTACCAGGAAGGACAGCAAACAGCGGGTCCCTAGACATGGTCTCTAGGCTACCTTGATTTTGTGGGCATCTGTGGCATTCTGTCATTCCCAAATGTCCCTTTTCCCATCTGAAGCATCCTAAACTGCTCCAGAGTTCCTCACATAGGAGCTGCTCCATGCCTTTGATCACCCTTACTACCTCTTGAGCCTTCTTCAGCATTAATGTGTTCTGCTTGGAATGAGGGGACCAGAACTGCATACAGTGTTCAAAAAGGCAGTGAACCAGGGCTTTATATAGTGGCACTGTAACGTTTTCCGGTTTATTTGCTTGTTTTGAGCCCTGAGCAGAAGATGCTGCTTTGACTGAATTTGTAGCCCCAAGGTCCTACTCCAGGAGTGGTAATCGTCACTTCTGAGCCTCCTTTTTTATAAGTGGAGTTGGGACTGGTTTTGCCAGTATACATCACCTTGCATTTACTGACACTGGCTTTCATTCACCTTGTGTTTCGTTGCCCACTCAATGGATCTAGTAAGGTGTTTCTGCCATTCTTCAGTCGGCCCTTGTCCTTACAGATTTATTAAGTTTATTCAGCAAGCTGTCACCTTACACAGTTTTTTCAGGTCATTTTTTTACTTTTTTACACAGCACAGGTTACTTGCTTTTTCTCATGACTTTACTGTAATATTATAAGAGGCCCTTTTTTCCCTAAAAGAAACCTTCTTTTACTATAAAAAGGACCTGTGAAGAGACACATTTTGGTGCCCACCCTTCTTAATTTGCTCTTCTTACTACTGAAAACACAGGGCTGAACAAGGTTTAAAACTTAGAGAAAGTTCCTGAACTATGAATTTATATTTCAAATGTGTTTAAAAAAAACCCCAAACCCCCAAACATGATGATTTCCAAGAAGCAAGTATTATCTGAAGACAGCTTTTTGAAATAAAGTGCCTTATGTAACAGCTTATATCAACATGTCTTCCTTCAGAGACAAGCTCTGTGGTAAGTGTTTGATTGAAAAGACAGCTCTGTGGTACTCCAGCAGATGGAGGATATGCCTAGGATTAAAGAAATAAAAAACCAAAACCACAGCATGGAAGGTGTTGATGGAGTAATGATAGGAGTAAGACGAATACACATTTAAACTTAGACATTTGGGGAGAAGTCGAGATGTTGGGGCAGAAAGCTTGTAGATGCTGATAAAAATATTTATAAACAAAATGGTATGAGAGAAAAAATATTTTAAAGGAAGCTGGTAAGATCAGAGTTAGGAAGAACAGGATGGCATATGATTTTTGCTAGTAAAGATGAGAAATGACGAACAAATTAACATACTTCATCAAAACAGCCCTGTTTTGTCCAGGTAAACATAAGAAATCTTTCAAAACTGCTTTGTAAGGCTAGCATGGATTCTTAAGAACTGCATGGTTTTGTATTTTTTTTTTCCTTTATAGACTGCCATATCTTAAAAAAAAAAAGTGTTCCCCTGAAGATGTGCAATTATTGAGTTGGATTAATATAAGCTTCTTTTCCACTCCCTGCACTGACAAGGAACCACTTACTAATTATCACAGGCAACCAGCTTGCCCAGATGCATTTAAGAAGGTCATCTTTTCATTTTATACTGATTTCTTGAGAAAGGTAAGAAATTCGTTCCCATAAAAACTGTGCAGTTAATGGAGTAGAAATCCCACCTTGCCAGAAAGCCCATGGAATATCAAGCACCTTCTCAAGAATAAGCAGAAGGGGCAGGAATGGGCATCCATGTTGCCGTTTCTTCTTTCTCACTGATGTCACTGTCTCCTCAGAGGTCTATAATTGGCAAGATTTATCTTCTGGAGGAAAAGCAGAAATATCTTGACAGATGTGTGCTTCTGTGCATAACATTTTCCAAGAGGAATAGAACTTCAGTCAGCTAGAAACAGTTCCCCGCCTCATCTCAAATTTTTTGGCAATTTTTTTTTTATTAGTTCCACGAACTGGAGGAGGTGGCAGAGCCTTTCACATTGAGTCCCACTGTCTTTGGCACAATTCCCTTTCCGGCATGTCTCTGTTGGGACTTGAATCCATATTTCCAAAGGTTCAAGACCCCTAATTCTACATGGCTCAGGGTGGGCTAATTGTAGTCTCTCCACTGAAGTGCTAGTAGAGAATACTAGTAGAGAGTATATAACGTAGAGAATACGTTCATTTTCATGTAATCCAGAACAATTTTGTTTTTCTCTTCTTGTTTTTAAGTACAAATGTAACCAAACAAAATATAAACACTTGGTTCAACTTTTCCAGGTGAACACTACACTTTCAGGTTCATCCAATTGGCCTTCAGAGGAATTCTCGTCTTTCAAGAACACGTAACATCCCTCCCCAAAACACAATGACTGCAATGCTCCTGAAAGTGAGAAACTAATAGCAATGGTTTGGATCAGACATGGTGTGGGCAACCACTCTGAAATCCTCCCCAAGTAACTCTTTTAATGCACCTCAGTGCTGGCTTGTGGTATCCCTCTTGGTTCCAGTCCTGGACCTCTCTTGAGTGGTGGCTGCCAACTGTATTGCATTGTGCCAAATTACGTGGTGGTTTTCAGAGATGTGCAAATTGTGCCAAAGAGTGATTTATTTAAAGAAATGAATCAGGTGTTGAGATGTTGTTATAAATAAAATAGCACCATTTCTATGCTGAGCGTATTTCTAAAGTCTTTTTTGATATGCAAATCTAAACAATCCAACTCTTGTTAAAGTGGTGGGTTTGGGGTTTTTTTTCCCAGTTATAAAATAAGCAAGCCACACTAACGAGGCTCAGCTGAGAAATGGTTGGTTAGCTAGTATGCATAGTAGCTACCCCAGGAATTAAGTTGAGAAGAGCCAAATGTGGAACAACAGATTCAGTGGAACAACCTGTTCTGAAGTTTTAAGGGTTCCCTTCTCGGAGCTTGTTCTGTTCAGCACACAAAGCAACGGAGTGATTCGTGTTCCCATGTAGCCCACATGTTGCCGGATCCCTCGGTAGTACAGATGTGTGGATGTAAGAGAGGAAACCTCCAGTTTTAGATTCAGCCACTGCCAGATGAAAAAAAGTCACAGAGCATAAAATCATAACGAAAATATTTTTAACATGGTAACTGCATACCCTGGCTCATGTCTTGATTCCATTTTTTTGGAACTAGCATTGATGAAAGAGAAAACAAAAGGCCTGGTTACTATGTTAAAAGTGTATTTGAACCCTTAGGGTAGGATTTTCGAAAGTGCTTAGTGCTGGCCTTTCTTTGCCCCCTCTGACATCAACAGCAGCAGAAATAAGTCAATGCTGACAATGCTATCTTTAACATGTTCTAAAGTAGAACTTATACCTCATGTGACTCCACATTATTCCTCTTTTCTCTCATCTAATTAATGCTCTGTTTTAATTCATTTACTCTTCAAATTGGTTAGCCAGAAATATTCAGTGGCTAAAGCCACTTTTGACACTTCACCCTTAAAAAGACTTGCTGCTTTTAGGGAATGTAGGACAAATATGTGCAATTTCAGAAGCTATCCAAGTGTCACAGCAACATACTAATGCAACAAAAATCTGGGAGTTCTGTTAAGATAAGCATAAAAAAATGGATTATTGGTCAGAGCTCTCTAGTCTACAAAATGGTCTAGAAATCTTGCAAATTCAGTGAGGCATTTTTATGAGGTTGCTAGCGTATCTTGGTCTTAGCCCAACTGGAAGGATCAAAGCAACAAACTTTTTTCTCTTTTTTTTTGTCTTTTCTTTTTGGTTGGCTGATAGTTTCTCTTCTCACCAAACTAAAACATAAAGGGGTAAAATAAAACATGTACTTAAATGATTTGAATGTGTAAAGTTTAAATGCACCTTTGTCTGTAAGCGCAGGTCTGGGCTTTTTTAATGGGATTATAAATTTAGAAATAATGTAGTGGCACAATTTTCCCCTTTAAATCTGATCTAAAATTGAAGGCTCAAATTCTGTTCTTGGTTACACCACCGCAAGACTGGGATAGTACTAATCAGTGAATTTTCACTAGTATCTTACATAAACACTAAATAAATTAGGATTTAGCGGACAATTCTTCTTTTGTCCCCAAAACTAGCATTACAATATATAGAGAATAAGAACTCAAAAACTGTTCTTTCCTGGTAACTCTACTTTAGAACTAGCCTAACATCTCTGTAGGCATCTCATTTCTACCTGATGAAAATGCCAAAATCAAGAAGTTTTTACAGAATTCTGGAAAAAGTTACAGAAGAATTAATGTTACCAATGGATTACTATACGCATCACCATCCTTGATCATTATTTTCCTCATTTTTGACCAACTACCCCATTTAGAGATGTTAGAATCAGCAAAGAGCACCTGAATTTTAAAGACATCCTGATCTGAACCTGAAAGCTGGGCTGGATCATAATTCTAGATTTGAAAATAGAGGAAATGTGAAGAAGTGTAAATTCTCATCCAAACAGCCTGGCTTAGACTTATCATTGTTCTTTTGCCCATGGATTTCACTGCCAGACACTACTGGCTGATTTTTTTCCAAGCAGATAGCTTAACAGGGACTTCTGTTGCTTTTGTGTGGTTATTTAATGGAACTGCTCAATACCACAACTTGGTTAGAAATCTTTTTAGGAATAGTATCCTCTCATTTTCCCCAGCTTTCTAGTCAAACAGTATAATTTTCAGTGATGGTAATGTTTTCCTTTATGTATGAAATGTTAATTGCTAAGGCAATGCAATCAGTTTTTAAACATGGAATGAAATGATTAGCATTAGTTTTAATTAACATTAAGGGGTAAGAACTTTTCCTGCCATAACCCTGCAAGCTTCAGTTGTCATAACAACTACTGTATGTGTAACTTTTTAATACAGAGAAATTATTGCTGCTGCTTAATACAACTTTCCAAAAGACTTTTTTTTCCTTTTCTTTTCTGAACCACAGACACCATAAAAGTGAATTCAACACCAACTTGGCTGCTAAAACAGTAATATGGAGCACTGGCATATTTCCCTCTTTCAACATGGAAGATTCTACACAGCAGACAATGGTGACCTAGTTACAAGAGGTACTATAGGAAATAAAAATGAAAACAGAGGAAAGTAACATCACAGGCCACTATTTCCTACTATCTGTGGCTCCTCCTGCATGTAATTCAGAAAAAAAGGGTTCTTCATCTTATGACACTAAGATTGTTCATCTATGACAATAGAAAGAGCTGAATTAGAATATATTGAGGGAATACCAAAGCTAAATTATTTCTGAAAAGCATTTAGAGTATGATTTTCCTCCTTTTTCCTTTTCTTACTTTGCTGATGAGGTAGTAGATTCAAGTGTAAATTAACCAGCAGGTGGTAGCAGTGTTTAAGGTTTCTAGAACTGGTATCTAAATCATGCAAGTTACTAATACATAGACAGAGAAAATATTTCAGAGAGTACAGACCACACAGTCAATGCCTCTGCAAGTTTACCTTCATGGCCAGGTTCTTCCATCTTTATCAATGATGGATGGACATCTACTTGTCACCTTTAAGACATTTCAAAGATTATTTCATGTGCACAGTAAGGTAAAATGAGACTAATTGGGCTTTCTTTTTTTTGGGGGCAGGAGGTGAATTATTAGCCTAATGGTTCATCTTCACTGTAGTCCTCATTTCACCACTGTTTCCTGTGCATCTGCAAAACATAGAAACGGGTTTGGAAGAGTTCACATCAGAGGGTTTTTTTTTTCATATCCACTTCAATTCTAGTACATTTCAGCTCTATCCTTTTATTCTATTTGTATTCCTTTATTTTAGTCACTAAAGTGAATGGGCAAAAAAAATGCACTCCATGCTATAATTTCTTTGTAATTACTTTTGTTACTTGAGATAAATAATTGCAAACAATATAGGAGCTCTGGATGTTGTAGCAGAAACAAAATTTTATTTTAGCAAGAGAACTTTTGTGTTAATAAGATAGTTCAAGGGCATGATACATGCAGTCTCTGTTAATGGCTAATTCATTTCTGAAAAATGCCTGAGGCAGATGCCTGTTAATGAAAACGTGCAAGTGTGATATCAACACTGTAGCAAGGTAGCTGTACTTGAATAGGTGATCCTGTTTGAATAAGAAGTTTTGAGCCATACTAGGCAAACACTAAGAACAGCATAATTATGTTGAAATTACTTACCCATATAGCCACAGAGTTTCCCAGCTGATAAGTAGCAGAAAAGAAATATATCTTCCCAGACCTCAGTTTTAAGAGGTTACGATTAATGCATTCAAATTATATTTAAGATACTTTCAACAACTGCCTATATTCATGTAAACATTAGCAAGAAGACGCTGGCAACAAAAGATACCAGGCATTGCACAACATTCAACTTTGTGGTCATACTGGGGCTTGTCTTTTGCATTTAAGGCATATTCATTGGTCTTCTCCGTATTAAGCAACCCAAAATCTCACAAAATGGGAAGGAAAAGCATGACTGTCAGGATATAATTATGACAGAAACAGAAAACAACTTACAGTATACTGCAAAATAGTTCTGGTAACTTATTTTTGTAGTCTGTACCCTCTATAGTTTTAGGGGGGAGGAAAAAAAATAAAAAGAGAAGGTAAACAGTGAGATGCAAGAAGAAAACAGTAGATCTGAGTCACAAGTTAGAAACAGAGAATGATTTAGTCATAACATAATACCGTCTAAATACAGCCAAGGTAAACTAATGCAAATGATCAGCAGACAAATAAAAGGGTCCTGAAACAATCATTTGGCTGAGGTAATTTTGTCTGCTGTGATGTTCCTAGTGACTTCATTTCTTCATTAATAAGACCTATCTGTATGACAAGATGTATTTGCTTATTTATACAAATAGACTCTGCTTCAGCTAAATTAATACAGTTGCCCTGCACAGAAATTACATCCAGAATACTTCATTATAAACTATCTGTAGTTATTCTGGCATTAAAATTAATTCATCATAAGATTTTAGGGTGTTTTTTTAAATATTCCAGAATAGAATGCACATATAATGTGCACTTAGCATCGTAACTATCAGAAATCTATGCTGGTATAGCAGATATTGCAATTCCCAGCCCGGAATGTATAGCTTCTCTCAGTGCTTTAACATGCTACATCTTCTAAGAAACAAAGATCTTGTGTCCTTCTTGGTACTTCAGAGGTAATTGCAATGGCTGCCAAGAGCTTTTCCTTTTTGGCAGGGTCAACCACATTTTTGGGAACCCAACTTCTTCTCTTCCATTTACTGCTAGTAATTTATTGAAATTATTTTATTTCTTCAGGTTGTTTTCTTGTGTATTTCTCCCTGATGAATGCTTTGTAATCAGTTGATCTTTGATGCAAGGAGCTCCCTAGATGTTGTCAATAACATTTTTTCTTGTAAATTTGATTGTGAGTAGTGCTAGTAAAACATCACTTACTGTCTTGCAGCTGTTAACAACATGAAGAATAGATAACGGCACTTGTCTGAAAAAAGAAAAAAAGATGATCTGTTAATTACTGTAGAACTTAGTTAAGTATTTGGCTGCACATACAACTTCCTAGGGTGTCCTTAAAATTGTAAATGTAGGCAGTTGCTGAACTCAGTCAGTCATGAATTACCATGTGTTACCCTTGCTAACTTGTTAAGAATTCAATGGCAAGCAGACTAGAAAAGCTTTGCTGATGCTCCTCAGTAATCGGGTGCAATTCAGCAGTTGCCTAGAAGTTATAGAGAAGTGTCAGCACATCATGTCTGAAGTTAAATGGGTTGAGCACCACAGTTGTACCGCTTCCAGACCAGATCTGGCTTCTTTGGGCCAGATAGGGCTAGAGAAACTGAGCTCACATCTCCCTGCAGCTGCCTATATAGATTTGCCCCGAGAACTGGGATATCTTGTTACAGCCTGCTGTTCACTTTCTTTCTTCTCCCTGTGTTTGCTGCAAATTTTTCACACTGATATTCTCTATAGCAAAGGTTGCCAAGTTAGCATGAATGAGATACCTCAGGTTGTGACCCCTTTGTTTCAGATGTTCTGGTGCTTGTTCAGAATTTCTGACCTCCTACTACATGTTAGTATCAGAAAAGAAATAATATTTATGGTAACACATATAAACTCCATCCATGGTCCTTAATTAGGCATAGGGTTAGGCTTGGGAGAGAGACAAAGCCTAGAGATCCCATTGGTGTGGGGCTGCAAAGAGGCTGCCAAAGGAAGGGGTGGGCAGCAAAAAGGTTTCTCCCCTAAGACCATTTTCCCCTGGGCTATGGGGTGTGTTAAGGTTAGCCTTAACTGGCCTTGTCCTACTCATCATGGAGAAGTATCTGAGTCATGTGCTGTATTTTATATATGAATTATATGGTGCTCAGCCCCATGAGCAAATCTATGGCTTGCAGCATGAAGAAGGTTGGACATGCCTATAGTGGGGAGATAAGACATATAAGCGATTTTTAAAGGATAGGTTGAGCACAAACTATCAATGTTAATTATTGTAAAATTAATCACCATTTATGGTTTTTCCACTTCTCAACATCTCTATTTATTTGTTCATGATCCACTGAAGGTCTAATCTGAATCACACTCAAGAGGTGGAAAGACTCATTTTGTCTTTAAATAGAATTGGATGTGGACCTGAAATATTGCTTCTGTACGCTGGCTTCATGAATATCAATAGTTTGCTCTTTTATGTGGAAATCAACTTCATTTCTTCATAGGGAGGGCATAACCTCATTCTCTGAATTGCTTATGAAAAAAGTAACAGTAATTTTATCCCACTGTGTGAAAAATCACACTTGTTCCCTCTTAATTTCTGAATGTATTTCATTAGCTTTTCCATACCAGTGCACAAAGAAATAGAGCTTAAATTTGTTTATAGAATCATAGAATCATAGAATCATAGAATCACTAGATCATCCAGTCCAACTGTCAACCCAACACCAGCATGCCCACTAAACCATGTCCCTAAGCGCCTCATCTACATGTCTTTTAAATACTTCCAGGGATGGTGACTCCACCACTTCCCTGGGCAGCCTTGTCCAATGTTTAACCACTCTTTCAGTAAAGAAATCTTTCTTCATACCCAATCTAAGCCTCCCTTGGTGCAAGTTGAGGGCATTTACTCTCGTTCTATTACTAGTTACTTGGGAGAAGAGACC
>NW_009206202.1:61436-61681 GCF_000690835.1 Fulmarus glacialis | reverse complement strand
TATTTTATTTTATTTTATTTTATTTTTCAACCCATTGCATAGTTACACATTTCAGAAAAAAATGCTTTTATGCAGCCTGTCCCAATCTACCCCAGCATCTCTAGGACGCTCATTGATGCACTCCTTTCAAAAAAATCCACATTTTAAAATAATAGCATTTGTTCTTTCCTGTCCTAAACCTGCCCATGTAAGTAAACTAAATGCATGTATTCACACAGTGAAGCGTCTGTTTGCAATCAAATATT
>NW_009206202.1:17910-61356 GCF_000690835.1 Fulmarus glacialis | reverse complement strand
ACTCTTTCATTTTCTTTAAGATATGGAAGTACACGTTTATTTGGGGGGCGGAGGGGTAAGTTTAATCTTCAGGAAACAAATTTCAAGGTAATTCTATCTCTAACCTTGCTTCTAAAGTAAATACCAGCTGTCCTGTAGGCAGTATAGTGATCATTTAGTGGTGTGGGAATGTAATTAAACATGAAACAACCAATTTACAATTTTCTATGCCTCTCAGCAGCATCTGTGTGGCTACACTGACTTGCATCTTGCTGTAGTCCTCTCTCTTACTGCATCATATTTAAGGTCTTTGCTGCCTTTGAGATTACCTAGAATGTCTTTGTAAAAATAGGCCAGGAGAGAAGATACCTGCTTCCTCTCTTTCGTGCTCTTAGCAATCATCTCACGTTAAATACTGCTTCTGCCTTCCTCCTTTGCTCCTGGCTTCATGCCTTCTGTTACGTACCCTTTCCAGCTAGAGTAGAGCTCTTGAAATCACCCGTCAAATGACTTTACTGCCTTCCATTCACATTCCCTGTAAACCAATTTCTACCGTATCTTATCCTTTTCTAAACTTCTTCCATTTCATAAACTGCTGTCATTCTCAGTCCTGTGCGCTTGTCTCTGATGTTATCAGGATTATAAGGTTGCCTGGACAGGAGCGTCTTTCTCTTTGTAAAGTTCGGGAGAAATTCACTGACGTCGTGGGAGTTCATATATCATCTTTTGTATGGAGGGCTATTTCACGTAGGGAATATTTCACACAGAAAAAAAATTGATTACCTGATTAATATTTTGCTCTTGGAGAGCACATCATTATTTATCCTTGAATAAAGTTTCATGATTTTTATTGGGTTTTGTGGGGTTTAGATGTTGCTATGTATAAATGCTCAGTAAGAGAAAGCAGGAGTGGTGGACCTGGATATTAAAGATCGTGAGATTTATGACTCAGCTGTCTTTGTCACTGGATTACTCCGTATTTTTGCGTCACCTCTTGAGAGAATGGCCATGTTGGAGAGATAACCCTTCATCACTGGTATTCAAAGCTCTTTGTTCATGAGGAACGTCATTGTTGATCACGGTCTCTGGTTTGGAGCTTTAAACAGGTGTGGGTCCCGGCTGTGAAGCACATTGAATGCAAGCCCCAAAGCGCTTTCAGTTCTCTGAGAGGGTGTTGGAGGGAGCTGCGACGTGTCTGCCATGGTCGCAGTGGTGGGGGCTGGAGAGGAGACACAGCGCACTACTTTTTGTCTCGGAGAACTGAATGTTTCATGCTCAAGTATATTGCATCGCTGTAGGAAGCCATGAAATGACAACTGTGTGAACAACTGATTCCACCAGCTAGGAGAAAGGAATGAAACCTCTTAACTATGCGGAAGTTACGGCAAGTATTGTTTGCTGCCACGTATGAATATTTAGTATCTTAAATATATCCAGAAGTGCCTGGATTAACCAGCTGCGTGTACCTCCGATTATAGCTGCAAACTGGTCCATCCGTATCTCCTCTAAATACTGACCAACGCATCAGTGTTGCTCTGCTTGCATTTCTTTTGTGTTAGCTGCCTTGAGCTGTAAGCTAACTAGTAATGGTGCGATCGCTGGGGGCGAAGGCTAGGTAGACCCTCGCTCACTTGCTGTCCTTGCCTCTGTTGAGTGTCTTTTGATCCTTTTCGCGAGTGGTTCACACAGGGTTATTTTACATGAGGTACATGAAAAACAGTGGTATAAGCCATGTGGCTGATAATACTTCAAGACATTGAACTACAATGCATTGCACACTACTAGCAAATTATCTTATCTGGAAAAATTGTCTACTATGAATTTTTCTCATTTCTGTCTCCAGCTTGCTCTTAAGTTGTAATTTTCCTGTCTTGTAACATTGTACTGCTCTAAAAAACTGTGTACATTGATTACATGAGGTGGAAAAAGCACTGACACATATCGTTGAAAAATGTTGATATTCACAAAAGTGTTCATCTTTTTAAACACTTCAAGAACATTTCATACATACTCAAAAAGTAAGTTCAGCTTGAGATAGCTCCAGTTTAGGCTATTTTTTAAAGACATTGGGTCTATGAGATCGTATTATTTCATAAATTATTTCTCAAATTCTCTCAAAGTACTCAAAGTAAATTCCATCCCGCTGCCCAAATGATGATAAAGTATGAATTTCAAGAATATAAAGTTCTGAGGCTCTTCCTGAGAGTTGGGAATGGATAGAGGAGAGTGATTGAAATTGTTGGCTGTCCGAAGGAGCAGTTTTCCTTGCATCCTTGTTGGATGACCAGTTGCCATTGATGTAGCATGGAACCAGCCAGAGCACATACATATCTATTTTCATGTATTTATGAACTACATGGGAAAAAAAAGTTCCGTGCAGGAAAGTTTTGGGGAGTAGTCGAAGGTAAAGAAGAACTTAAGGTTTTGCAGGGAAAGATCACAGAAAATACGGGGAAAGACTAGGTTGAAGAAGAGGAAGAGACACAAATTCGTGCCTGCAAGCCATCTTTGCTAGTTTGACTGTTTATAGAACATCCTTCTAAGCACTTTGGCACTGAAAGCAAAAATATTTTTTTAATGTTTCAAAGAATGTTATCACATTTAATACCAAGTACACATGCGATTATTAAATAAATTGGCACAGGTGAAATAGGTATCTATTTTACTGATTATAAAAATTTACCTTCTTCAGCTTGTTTACAAAGCCTAGATGAGATGCAGTAGTCATCTCCCCACTGCCAAAGCTTGAAGCGGAAGCGGAGAGACAGTCTTGTCAAATTATTCACACCTGGAAAAGTTTTGCTGTATAATATCAGACTAAAACTATCAAACAAACCTGCTAGAACTCTGGTGTCTTACTGTTTAATGACCATTTCTACAGTCATTTGGCTTATACATAAAATATTGAAGAAGGTTGGAAGAAATAGAGAGTCTGTCACTGAAATCCTAGTTCCTTATAAGCTATTGACAATTCCGATGTTACTGCTTTGTAATCATGCTACAGTTTTAACCGCTGAGGTGCTAAGGATAGTGAAGATGAGGTACTGGACTGCTGTTTTCATGATTCTTTTGTTATCGGGTATTTCTGTAAACTCTTTGAGTTAAATAATCTTCAGATCTCCTCTCAATATTTTTATTTTTGCAATATAAATCTTTTTGGTACCAGCTTTTGTAACTGTGTCTTTTAAACAAAGCTGCTATAAACAGTCATTTACAGGTTCTGTTTCTGAGACAGCTTTAAAAAATGTGTCGTATATATTTGCTCTTGCTCTAAATGTTAAATATCATTGCACATAACGATGCGAACAGATGGTATGCTGCATAAGCTGTTTATCATTTTACACATTTATCACTTTACACTAGTGAAGTGTACATGTGTTTGATTAATATTAACTTTTGATTTATTTGGAGGTCTCTATTTTTTGACAGCATTAGGGGATATATTCTAATCTATACTGGCTTCCAACCTTGAAATTTAATTCCAGTAAAGATACAGTAGATGCATTCTGTAGTTCTTAATTGCATGAACTTTTTCACTGTGGAAAAGAATTTCCTGGTTGAGGTTTTACGACTGGAAGGAATTCAGAAGCAAATGGATAACTCTGCTAAAATTTTTTAGACATTAAATTTAGATGCCATTGGTCCAGCTAAATAAATACCGTATCTTTGAATTAAATACTAGATGCTAAGAAGGTGTACAATAAAACAAAACAGCAACAGTCCTATTCAAATCAATATTCTTTTATATCCTCCACCTACAGAATGAGAGAACTTCATATTTGCCTGCTTAGCAGGTCTGGATGTTCAGCATGTGTTACACCTACGTCACTGTATATGAAACTAAAAAAGCATCTCAAAAAGCATCTCAAGCTTATAGACATAGCGCACGGACCATACTTTGAGAATTCTGACTGCAGCATTGTATTAAAAACATGGTTTACCAAGATGTTATTTCATCATAGTGCATTTTGCCTCAGCTAAAGCCTGAAAAAAGGCAAGATTTTCCTTTGATACAATGGATGGAAACATTATTTCAAGTTGGAATGGGTCTGCTTCTGCTTGTTGTTCTGCTAAATGGCAATAATATTTAATGAGAGATTTTGCTCTAAACTGTAAATTCTTTAGAGTGTGAGATGCCCAGCCTGTTAGAATAAATAGAGGAGGCTAAAAACACTTACTTTGAAAATGACTGTTCATTTTGGAAGGCACTGAGTGATCTCAGTGAAATATAACTGAGTCAGTTGAATTTTGGATAGAGATCAAATTCCCAGCATGTATTCTGGCACTTCTCTTCTTCACTGATTCCATTCCTCAATATCTTTTATGTTCAAATAGCACATGCAGCACTTCAGTCTTATATGCTGCTATCATTCAGATTTCAGATAACTTTCAGTGACTTCTTGTAGATTGAATGAATAAATAAATTACTTTTATCCATGCTTATTTACAGTTTTTATGCCTATGCTTTCTTCTACGTCTATTAATTAATGTTATGGAAAGACCTATACAGCAAAAATGATGATGTAGCACTAGGAATTTCCCAGAGAGTATACGTTTTAAAGCTTAATGTTGCAGTGGAGTTTAAAGTTTAATTGGCATGACCATAATAGCTGGTCAGGGCTTCATATAGTTAACTCCTCTTTTTCCATGAAGACTCTTTTGGACTGCTATGGCCCTGTTGTCTTTGCTTCCAGGACATCAGATCAGATGCTGGGAAATGAGGAGAGTGCATATAATAAAAGAATGTCTCTTTAACATGAGAATTTAGTTCAGGAATGAAAATCTTTGTTCCTGGATGGTCTGAAAAGAAAAGCTTCTTGATATCTCATTGGTTGTGTTAGAGAGCATAAAATGCATGTAAACGTTCGTGGATAATGCAGTCATGAAAAATGGCTATCATTTAAGAAAATATTTTTAGTGTACGAAATGCAGAGTTGTAGCACACTAATTGTTGGAAATAAAATATGTAAAGGGAAAGATTGTAAAGGTTGAACTCATTAACTTTTTTTTTTAATACTGGTAATTATAAAGAAATTAGTTGCATATTTCATGAAGAGCAAGCTTTGTTTTTCTGTTACCATGTCAGCTATATGCTGTTTCTTAAATATGTATTTTTATTAAAAGACAGTAATTAGAAATTCTATATCTTCCTCTTCTTTCTATCTTCTGTTTTTAAAGCTGAAATAACAGAAGTTTTCTGCATTTTGATCTAAAAGACTATTTGCTTTTTTTGCAGGTTAATAATGAGAATGTAGTGAAAGTTGGCCACAGGCAGGTGGTGAACATGATTCGACAAGGGGGCAATCACCTAGTTCTTAAGGTTGTCACAGTAACCAGGAATCTTGATCCAGATGACACAGCTAGAAAGAAAGGTACATTTTCCTCTTTTCCTAATGGAGTCCTTTTGGTCTTGCCCCACAGGAAACAGTATGGATGCGAAATTACTGTTTTATAAATTCTGATTTCACTTTTAAAATTTGAAATACCCTTCTCGTATTTAATTTAGAGTAATTTAATTCTGTTGACTTATGCATTAATATGTGACAAAAAGGGTAATATTCTCTTGTCATGCTTGCCATGAAATTTCATCTTTATGGATCTTTATATATTTATGTGTTTGAAGATCTTGTAGTAAAATTTCTTGCAGCAGTGAGAAAAAGCACAAAGATTATCTTTTATTAATTAATTCAAACGTACTTGAGCTGAGGTTAGTTGACTCCTCTTGAAATCATTGAGAACTTATGATTTTGCAAAACACACATTTTAGAAAGGACCTCTCTAAGAATAAAAAAAGTAAGCAATATGTCTAGACTGAAGTTCTGTTAGGAAAAAAGTACATTTTAATGGGAAAATTCCTCTAGATTAATTCAAAGTAGAGGGGTTGTTCCAGCCAGGGAAAATCCCTCCTCCTCCCATAAATAGATAACACGCACAGCTTCTTTTTCTGCCACATGGCTGCTAGCAAGAAAGCACCTACTCCAAGAGAGGTTAGTGTAACGTCATGTGCCACAAAGACTTTGGGAAAGAATTGTCTCGTTACAAACAGGAAAAGGAGTTTTTTCTAGTTTAAAAGCCTAGGATTTTTTTATATTAACTTTAATGGACATTATGGTTTAACCTATATCATAAGATTGGGCTACTCCCTTAAAAATTTCACCCACCTACCCAAAAAACACCACCAAAACTTCAAACAAAAAGAAAAAAGACAGGAAAAAAATTGATTTTGCGCTATTTATTTCACCTTAGATACCCCTGAGTTTGCTCACGTAAAAGCTACTCTGGGAAGCCATTAGGCCCTCATAATTACCATTAAGCAGAAAAGATTGCTGCTGCTAACTAATGTTCAATACAGCAGGATCACATTTTTGAAAATTCCTGTTCCTCCCACCAGTTTCTTGAATTGTCACTCACAGCCGCCTGGCTCTCCAACTCAAGAGCAGGCTAGAAGCTGGCCCGGAGGGCTCCCTCTTTGCCCATGAGTAAAACTTTTTGTCTACACTGTGAGTGTTCATGACATCTACTGCTTTTTTTTTAAAAAAAAGTAAAGCATCTTGGGGGTGGGGAAAGGCTATATTAAAGTAAATAATGTGCAAACATGGTCCTGCATTATTTTTAGCTTGATAGAATTACTATTCACAGATTTGAAACAAACCTTTCACCTCTGCCTTTTGGGATGTGTCATATTGGCCTTAAATAGAAGTGCTGTTGTATACAAACCAAAGGGAAGTTGCTTCTATAAAAACAAACCAGTTCTTTGTCATCTTTCCAGAGCCTTCTATTGATAACGTGTCGTTTGTCAAAAACATTCACTTTTCAATCTTGTCCCTTTTTGGTGCAAGTTGGTAGCCTTTCTCGTTACCTGGCAATTGCCGTTGTACCTTAGGAATTGTGTGGAAGGATTTTCTTGCCATCAGTCTCCTTTATGGTGAGGCCAGTGTCAGATACCCAGCCTCATTTAAAAATCCAGTATTTTGTGCAGTTTCCCTCACAGATTTGTTGTCACTTCTCTTGTTGGGCAAGGACAGACCTCAGACTGAAGTTAATATGTGCTGTACTTACGCAGCCTCATACCTGGCACTGAACCTGAGCTATATTTTTGCTTTCTTACGAGACACTGTCATTCAAACCTCTGTAAGGAGAAGATGGAGCTTAACAGGGAAAGGATGACGCTGACATAGTGGATATAGGTGATATGGGAAGGATGAGAGGAAATGGCCTCAAGTTGCGCCAAGGGAGGTTTAGATTGGACATTAGGAAAATTTCTTTACTGAAAGAGTGGTCAGGCCTTGGAACAGGCTGCCCAGGGAAGTGGTGGAGTCACCATCCCTGGGGGTATTTAAAAGACGTGTAGATGAGGCACTTAGGGACATGGTTTAGTGGGCATGGGGGTGTTGGGTTGACGGTTGGACTGGATGATCTTAGAGGTCTTTTCCAACCTTAATGATTCTGTGATTCTATGATTCTTTCCTCCATCACTCTTTCTCGCCCTCAAACTGCTTTGCCATCTTTTGTCAAAATGGTGTAGCCTGATGTATAGTATTGACCAAAACACTTAAGAATCCTTAATTTTTCCTGGTGTCCCAGAGCCATTTCTGTTTACTGGAAATCTCCAACTTTCCTACCAACATTGGCATAATCTTTTCCGATGTTACGCTCCTTTCTGACCGCCAGAAACATTGGTTATCAGGATACTAAAACACCTGCTGGATTTTAGTTTCTGTGATAGATGATTGCCTTGCTATTTTCAGATCTGATTTATTCTGAGGATCACCTGTTTTCCCTAGTCTCCCCATACGATTAAGATAAATTTGAATCTTCTTTCTTGTATTTCTCAGATTTAACAGTTTCTTCAAAGATGAAATTAATCTGGCAGAGATTGGCTGGTCTCCAGGAGATTTTTAGCTATGTACATTTCTTAGAAGGAGGGGCACAACTGCTGTGAGGCACTTTCTCTAGAAAGTCTTTTTCCTACTGAAAAATAGAAGTGCACAGTTATTTAGCTTTAAATGTTTCTATGTATCCTGTTACATAAAAGCTTGCTGATGTGTCAAGCAACCCACGCTAAAAGTAGAAATGGTATAGATACTCAGTACATGAAAAGCATCTCAGGGTTTTTTCCTCTGCATGCATGTATTTATTATTACCTTATTTAATGCAGCATATTGTTTTAAATAAATATGAAATTGTGTATGTGAATATAGTGTTTTAGAGATGTGTATTTACTTACACTGTATATCCTTCTGTTTAATGCAAAGCCCCACCACCTCCTAAGCGAGCTCCAACCACTGCACTGACCTTGCGGTCTAAGTCAATGACCTCAGAGCTTGAAGAGCTTGGTAAGAAAGTGTTTTTTGACAAGCATGCTGGCATAATAGAAACGTAAAAAAAAAAAATATTTATGTATATATGTTAAATTGACTAGAAGGAACTTCACTGTGTACAGTATATAGAACAGAAAAGGTTTTAAGAATGCTGCATCTCTGGAGAATTCAAATATGCATGATTTGCATGAATAATTTTTGTTTAAACTTGTGCCTTTACTGCTACGCAAGAGAATGTTGATACATTTTATGCATCGTCAAAGTTTGGCACATCTACTAAAAAGTAATGCTGTATCATGTTTTGTTAGCTTTGCTTTCTAAATTTTCAGTTCATCTAATATTGTTTTATTTTAAATTTCTGTGGCCTCTCATTAGTGGATAAAGGTAAGCTGCCAGAAGCTGTTGTTAAAAAGCTGACAGTGTTAAAGCAGCTTCAACTTCAACTTGTTTTCATTAGAGACTGATCTGAAAAAGTGCATATTATGATATCACTTTGACTTCTGTGCATGATATAAACTTAATTCTTCTCACTATTGGTAATAAAAAAGTATTGAGCATTCAGTCTTTTATTTGCTAATTTTAAGAAATATGATTGTAGATTCCTTTGCTTGATCATCCATTCTAGATATGCATAATGCTTTGGGAATTTTGATTTATTTTCTAGAAGTGAGGAAGGTAATAGTTCTTTTCTGTTAGGTCATTAAAAAGTAGAATTTCTGCAGCTAGACTAATAAATATGTTATGGATGGACCATATATACAAAGAGAAAAGCCCAGTGCATATTTATGTATGGCTATTACACTAGAACAGTGTGTTTAGCAAGTGATAATTGGGTATAAAAACAAACCACTTCCCTCATTGCAGAATAATAGTCTATCATGTAATAAAACCATTCTTCCATGTAATCCTACATTGATTTAAATACTTACATTTTATAATCATTTTTTTTTCTGGCATGGACTCATATGAAGGGCAACTGGAAGGAATCAAAGCTTTGTGGGCCCTTTTTTTTCCCTGGAAGTCAATGTTTTCTGGGGCAGATGGACCCCATCCATCCTTTAGTGAGCCAAGTCACATAGCTTCAATGGAAGTTCTTACCAACAAAGGGGTGCTGAAGTGGTTGCTGTCTTCTCTATGGTATAACAACCAAATGAAGACCAAAATGAAACAGTCTGATTATTGAGGTCTAAGAGATCTCAGAAAATTTGACTTTTCCGTGCCACGACGTTTAGGAGCCTGATTAAAGGTTTCAGCAGTTTGTGAATGCTCCGTAATTTTTCTTCCAGGATTAAAATGTAAAATATTATTTCTGGAGCCACTTTTTGGGTTTGGGTGTTGTCCTGGTTTCGGCTGGGATAGTGTCTCTCTATAGTCCTCTCCCCCATCTCTATCGAGTGCACTGTTGTGGTAGCGATTGGCACCTGTTGTTCTTCAACCCTCAGCAACCCCACAACAGAATAAGACTATGAGAATAATATCTTAGTATGACTATTCTCATACTAAATCCAAACCACAGCACTATACCAGCTACTAGGAAGAAAATTAATTCAATCCCAGCTGAAACCAGGACAGGTGTTTTGATTTGGTTTCCTTTCATGGAGTGCTAAGAGGTTGTGAAACTTGTCTGGCTTATCAGCAAACTTTCCCAAGGGGATAGAAATACTTAGGCACCATTCTTCTCCCTTCTTTATCCCCTTCTGCAAATCACTTTCAAACTGAGGGTATTCTATTTCTCTTACTTTTCAATCTTACATAGTAGATACTGTTCTTAAAGCAGAGGGAAGCAGTACTCTTTTCTAGGGGAAAATAGCTTATTAATAGTAAAGTCACCTCTGCAATGAAGACCATCATATTTTAGCTTTCTCACCCCTCTATTCAGGTTATAGTACTTGATCTGTTATTTGTTCTCATGGGCTGGCAGAAACCACTGCAACTCTTGTGACTAGCAGCCATGGGACATACTTGAATCTTTAAGCACATTTCCCGTCTGTATCTTTATCCAGATGGGGCAAATATAACAGTGCCAAGACTTTACTATTCTGAAGAATAGTCCTGAAGCATGTTCCAGAAGTGTATGTCCCCTAATAAAGCTGTAGTAATACTAGAGCATGGCAGAAATTTGTCTTCTTCCTAAACAAGACTGTAAATACCAGTTCTGTGATACTCTGAACATTTGCCAGCCTAGCAAACAATATGACTACTGTTATAAATAACATCTGTGGTCTACCTATTTTAATATTTGTCCTGTAAAAGGGCTATTATCAGAAGGAACAAGAATTCTTAAATTGCACAACAACTGAACAAGCTTCCAAAGAGAAAATGTTCTCACTATCATCAGTTAAAAGTTGTCTTCTGACGTAAAACACAGATTGTATGTGTGTATTTATATATAATTTATATATCTTTATATGTATATGTGTATATATTGGACATCTGTATGAACTATGAGAACACCCACATTTTTATACCCATTAAACTATCTAATGAATAAGCATTTGTTTCATAACATACATGTGCAAACTAAATAGGAAGTATGTATAGATGAACACTGTGGATGTTCTCATTAATATATATGTGTAATCTTTTTTTTGAACTGAAGCAGCTCATGGTCTCAATAATGTCTTGTGGCAAGGAATTCCACAGGCTAATTATGTGCTGTGTACAAATGTATTTCCTTTTTATTGGTTTTAAATGTGATGCCTTTAATTTTATTGAACGTCCCTTGTTATGTAATAGAAGAAAAAGATAAATAGAAATTCCCCATTTGTTTTCCTTTAGAGTATATGTTTTTGTAATTTCTCCTAGCTAAGCTAAACAACATAATTTTTTAAAAAATGTATACATCTTGCAGTCTTTACAGTCACTTCCTTTGCCTGGCTCTGAACTCTACTTATGGTTTTATTGACATGTTTTTAGCTACTCTGTTCTCCGTAATACTGAGCAGACCATCTCAGTTGTTCTCTTTCAAATGAGTTAATCCAAAATATGGGAGATAACGTGTGCTAATGATTCCTTTCCACTTCAATCTGCAAAGATTTGAAAATGCCCTATTATCATAGTTTGAAAGCCCTGGATCAATAAATTGCCCCAATTAAAAAAGAATTTAGGAAAAAAAAATTGTACATGTATCCCTAGTATCCGCAGGGGAGCGATTTCCTATAGATAAGGTATAAACCCTGATAAACTGTGCTTTTGCCAAGCTGTTTATCTACTGTGGTTTGATAGATACTGCATAGTAGAGGCTAGCAGGGAGAGACTAACTTCTTAGGTGGAAGAAAAATGTTTATGCTCAAAATGACAGACAAGGATTTAGCATATAAAAATTACCTTCAGAATTGATTCACAGTTCATTCCCTTTCTATTTCCAAGCTTCAGTACGGAAGAAGAAGGGTAAGGGGAAGCATTTTGTCTCTTGTTTAACCTGTTTCTCACCTTTCCATAGTGAAGGATAATAACATAATGTAAATGTTGGCATATGGTCCAGTTTATTTTATGGTGTCAAATGTACATTAATTATTCTATATGTTTTTTAGTTATTTAGTTAATAAATTGCAAACACACTAAGAACTCAAACAGAAGACTACATTTGAAAATATTCCCCACATTTCTTCCTTTTGTCTCCTTTCCTTCATCTTGCCTTTTTTTCCTTCTTTGTATCCAACTCTTTTCCAAACCCTTTCATATCATCTCCTCAGTTACTGTGCTAACTGGCAGCCACAGAGAATACGTGGCCAGTAACATATCCTCAGTGTAGTCCTACGTTAGTGATTTCGCTTGTCTTTTTAATGGCCAAATGTTACTCCCATAACCACACTGTCTCTGTCTCAGGAAATAGGGATCTTGCACACAACACTTGAACTTTTGACCTGGAGAAAGGCTGCTCTGCCCAATTTTAAGTTTTCAATATAACATCTTCCACGCTGTCCCGTATGCATGGAGTGCCCTCCCTGAACTGATTCATGAGGCCACTACCTTCTCCTTGAAATCTCTCCTAAAGACCCGCTTCCCCTATGATCCCTCATCTAAGGTTTAATGATGGCTAGGCAGAGGGGCAGGTAGAAATAGTGGTGCTATTTTAATAGTTTTTATAAATGTAACTGTATATAAATGTATACGAAGTTTGTTTGTGTTTAGCTGTATTTTTCCATACTCCTGTATGTCATTTTGCTTTCTTAGATTGTAAGCTCTCCTGAGCAGGGACTGTGTCATTCACACGTTTTCATGGCGTCTAGCCCAAGGAAGAGTCTCAAACCTCCCTGAGCCCCTGGGTGGTAGCTGGTAAAAGAGTGTTCGTCCTGCTCTTCCACAAAGTTCGGTGTCACAGGAAGGAGAGCTAAGCTGTAGGCAGTGTCTTCTCTCAAGAGTGAAGCTTTTGCTTTTTAACGTTAAACAGGACAAAATCGGGTTATTTCCCACTCTTTATTTTTCTGCTCTTTTCTGACCTCCTTTCAGGTCGCTAACAGAGGTTCCAGCTAGTGATGTTTTTTATTCTCCATTCAGAGAATATGACAGAATAAACCCTATTGCTACTGGTATTTTTCTGAAAAATACGTTTTGGCAGCATATAAAAAATCTTTACATTGTTATTGTAGAGTCTTCTGTAGAGTCTTCAACCAAAAATTCAGTTTGCTGGGTCATAGGTGAGGGAGGCTTAAGATGAAAATAATGGTTTTTGTGGTTCTGTTTGGCTGGTTTTGTTGGTTGTCTTTTGAGAGAGGTTCTGGTTCATTGGGAGGATAGGAGAAGGGAAGGACAGAGGCTGTATTTTTTGTATTGAGGATAGAAGATATGACACTTGTGTCTAAAGAGACGGGTAATTAAATCTTTAGGTTCACAGCAGCATGGCATGGGCAGTATTATCATTTTACCGCAGTTACATAGCACGAATTACTAAAATGTAAACTGTACTTCATCTGTGCCACCGACTGTCTGCTTACAGTAGTTGCCTGACTCAGAGAGATAGCATCCAACTTCAAACTGTATGTTTGGAGGGGATGTGTTTTCAATAGTAAAACTGCTTTGTGGATTTTGTGGGATATCGGGGAGGGGGAAGACACCTTCTTTTTTCTTTTGTGGCTTGAAGGTTTTCAAGAATTGTTGAATGAGTAAGTTACAGCAACATGTAAACTAACCGTTAGTTGTAGCAGCAATTTTTTGGAGGCCTTAAAATATAGTTCTAGGTAATGTGTAGTTAGCCCATTAATACTGAAGAGTAACCAAAATATTCATGCAGCAAATTAAAATGAAGATTTGAAAATACTCTAAAAGAAAACATTAAAAGAAAATTTATTAAACTCCCAATGCATTTTTTTGGGTCATAATTTTAATCATCACTACAGAAAATAGGTATCATTAGAGTTTCAAAATTAATATTTTAAATCATAAATTTAACTCTGTTCATAAAAAGTTTGTGTGGCTCATGAAAAGCTTGTTTTTAAAGGGTTTTTCCTTCAGTTTTTGTTTTGACTTGTTTATCGGTAACTTCTTGTGGATGGAGAATTTTAAAATGATATGGTACTTGAGGAACACATCCATAAACTAGGATCTGTAAATATCTAGCTACAGGATTTAAAAGTTTCATACTCCTAAGCTTTTTTTATTGCCAGGAAATGGGTTTGATTTAGTGAGTAATTTGGGATTTTCATGAAAGCTAAAGTGGACAGTGTTTAATTTTAAAAACCTAATATAAAAATCCTCTAAGAGAAAGTACAAAATTAAGAATAGAGCAGGCTAAATTTTCATAGTGAAATGGTAATGACAAGATAAATAATTCTTCTGCATTAGTAAATATTACTTTGACCGTGTCACACAAGTGTCAGTTGTGAGCTAGGAGAGTGCTTTATTTGTTCTTAGATTTGATATGGTAATCAATATAAAATAATCCCTCATTATGTGTTGATACTGATCTTTGGGTTTTGTTGTGGGCTATAGTACCAAATACAAATGTAGGATTTTCCTCCTTTGAACAGTTTAGATGCTAGTACCATCTCTCAGATACAGAATAACTGTAATATCATCAACACAGAATATTGTTACCTGGCATCAAGTCTTAGCGGCATTTGAATAGAAAAATATCAGTTGATGGCATTCAAAAGAAATATTATTAGCTCTGTCTGCAATAAGCATTCACACTTCATCCCATTCCTGTTGTCCATTGTTTCAAAGGTGGCACATTCTAATGGCATCTGAAACAATGAAATTGCAGAGCAAATATATATAAATGAATGCCAAACAGCGGATTACCTTACAGTGTTATGTTATGTTTGAAGAAACCACTCACAAAGACGTCTGGGTTCAAAATTCATTTTTTTATTTCACTGTGGTGGAGTTGATGATGGAGATTTGTCTGCAGGAAACAATGGAAATACCATCAAAGCAACTTTTACAGCACTCACAGCGTCAACTCCTTTGATAGTTTCCAGCATCTGCAGCTTCTATGTAGGAAGAAGGTTTTCTGATCTTCGCCAGACACCGTATTTTAGAAGATGAGAGCAAAAGGCATCAGGCTTAATGAAGAATTCTTGAAGGGTATCCTTGTAAGTAATTGATTTGCATTACATATTTGAAATTCTAATGAGATAGCAATGTAATAAGATAAAGGTTGTCATCAGGTTGTCATTTTTCACAAGCATAAAGTAGTGACTCTGGGTGGAATTTGTGAAGTATATGTGTGAAAAAATATGGGCCACCGTTTTTTGTTGATATAGCAAGGTTACAGGTTTCATGACTTGTAGTCTAACTTGTGGTGAGTCCACAGCAGTGTAAGAAGGTATGGGATTAGGACCATGCCTACGACATATGTGCTTTTAAAAGACTTTGTAAGAGAAAAGTATTGAAAATCAGCATGTTTCAAGGGGAACAACGCTAACCCTATGTTTTCTACTGAAAAAAAATTTGGCACTTAGCTGGCAATGTGCTGATTAGCAACTTTTGGCACAGAATCTTAAATTAACAGGTAACTTGCAGTACTGAACACTTTTTCAAACCAGGGTTTGCTTAAGGTGGGCAGCTTTAACTAATGTTTTGAAAACACTGGGAATCCTGAGTAGAGGTCAGTTGTCTCTGTGTGGGTGTTCTCCTCATTTACGCTAGTATTATTTTGAATTTATCAGCTTATTCTTGAGTGTGTAGCGCCCTTTCATGATACTTGTTTTTCTTTACTACAGGACGGTAATTGAAAAGGTTTTCAAAACCTTTCTGCATCAGCCAAACAAGACAGTGGTATAAAAGAAGTTGGAAAAGGAATTGTAAGTGTTAAAGAAAACATGTTTTTTGTAGCATTTCGAAACAGACTAATTAAATACATTGGCATATGTGAGTGTCACTTGCTATACTCAGATATTATTAATTGAATAGCTAACCACATATTCAAAATCACGAGTGCTTGAGGAGCAGTAAAAATTGCATGTGTTTCCCAACATGGTACAGTTAGGGCAGTGGAAAACTTTTTCAACACTTTTAATGTGTTCTCTCTCTTTTTCAGGAGCCAGGGAGATGAAGGACTTATCTCCCTCATCTCAAAACTCCCTTTGCTGCTATTTCTCTTTTTTTTTTCTTCCAATGTTCATATACCCATGTTAATTAATTTCTAATATAATTAAAAATAAATGTTTTTAGATAATTCATCATAGTTTGTTTGGTTTTTCCCCTCGGTGTGGAAGCGTGAGAGTAAGTGTAAGAACAGAGAAGGCTGCAAGTGTCTTAGGTCCTCCACCTTTCTTTTTGGTTTCTTTCAGTTGATTGTCTTTCTTTTGTGATTAGGCCAAATTTTCAAATGCTGTCTCTTAAACAGAACATCAAATTGCCACTTAAATTCCACCTGGCTTGCAGGGTAGGAGTGGGTATTGACTATATTCTCTGCTTTGTTTTTGTTCTTAAACAGAAACCACTGTTAGACAATGACCATTCCTCTTTCAAGGTAGGCTGAATTGTAAGGCTTCAGGATTGCAGGTGCATTTTAAATGCCTGTATAATTATTTCATAAATTGAACATACTGTTAAAGAGCTGGTACTTGAAAATTGTATCTATAGAAAGAATTTCAACATATCAATTTTCTGCCTTCCTTAAAATTACTTTTGTTGGTGTGATTATAATATGTAAATGTGACTTATATGTGCTAATGTGAAGATGTTTTTAGCCCTAGAAACACAAATAAGACTTTCTTTCAAGAAAGTTTTGATAGTTCTTTATTGTGAATACATACAAATAATTTTCATAAATCGTGTAGTGGTATTTATAGATACTCAATGTTAAATGATTAATTTTAGTCACTAAACAGTTCTTATGCTTTACTGATTTATTTTGCATAATTTTCCCTTTTTTTGGATTTTAGTGTACTTTGTAGAGTTTACAGTATCCCAAAGAGCATACAAGTATTTTTACTCAATTTTCGTAGAAGGAAAGTGTTTCAAATGGCTTATGTTTTTGACTGTATTGCAAAGCACTTTTGTTATTTCCTCATTATGCTAACTGCTAAAGTAATATTCTCTGCCTATTGTTTGCAGTATGGTTAATATGTGATTTTGGCATTGTGATTTAAGCACAATCCTGCAAATTGTTCATTTGGGGTGGGGCTGGAAAAAGTTAATTCCAGATTAAAATGTGCTCGTGGTGGCAGATTTATGAGGATTAGCCTAATTGTCTAAATGAAAGCTCAAATCCTTCCATTTCTGTATATTTTTTAACTATACAATTACATGACATAACTGTAAGCTGAACTTGTTTCTCTCCTCTAAATATGATCATAAACAACAAATTTGGATTTAAATCTTAACCTTTAGTATTCTTACTCTAAAACAATGCTTTAGCTAAAGGTTAGTCTTTAAATTCTTAGCAGTATGTTGAAGGCTTAGTTATACTTTACCTACTTTTGGTCTTTGACAAATTTTTATACATCTATTCCTATTTGAATAGCTAAAAAGACAGACATGAGTTTTCAGTGGGCATAGCTAATGTAATGGAGATCCATTTTTAACCATCTGCAAATAGGACTCACCTGTTTTTCCCCAGAGGCACTAAAGATCTATTCATCAAGTGCAATTGCTTCTATGGCAAGCAACATTATCATATGAACTTCTATAGTCTGATCAAGCTTTCTTTTGAAATCAGTAGGTTCTCATCTTTCTGCTGCCACCCCATTAGTATTGGAAAGCTGTTCTGGAATTTTGTTCATCTGCTTCTTTGGAAGCATTGTCTAGATTCCCATACCTACTGTTTGCCCAAATTGTCCTTTACATAGTTCCCCCCACCCACAGACATTCACCCTGAAGTATTTATAAAGTTACTTCCCAGCTATTCTTTTACAAACTAAGCAGGGCAAGGTCTTTTGCATATATAAGGGAAGTGACAAAAATCTAAAAGGAGTACAATGTAAATAAATGCACCTACTTGTTTTAGATGCTCCTTTTTTTTCAGACATGCAAACTTATAATTATACACGTAATCACTCCTGGTCTTTATCCTAAAAGCAAGGTACTTATAGTTAAAAAGAAAAGAAATTTTAAAAATTAATCCATAAGATAAAAGCAACACCACAGCCATATTTTTTATGTAGTTTAAACAAATCTCTATGCCTTTTTAATAAGCACACATAAAGACTACCCCTTTAGTTTTAGTACTGCTTATGTAACTGATTTTTGCAGATTATTGACAAAGAAACAAATTTTATCAGCTAATGAAAGAAACTAAACTAAACTTGCAAACTCATATTTAGGGAAGGCGATGGAACAAAATATGTGCATATGCAGTACCTGACATTAAGGGCTATGTGCCTAGACCTGTTGACACCAAGGAAGAATGAATGTCCTGTGTTCCCATCACTTTTCAAAAGGAAAAATACATGTGCCAAATATTTGACTGTGGTTGACTGCAGATGCTAGACAAGGTGGGTGATACTATGGCATATAGGTGCAATTGGCATTGTATGAAGTTTTGCATAACTGATTGCGCCTGGTACAGTTTCTGTCTGTATCTATCTTAGGTATTTACAAGGCACCTATCACCTTGGTACCTAAGCAGTTTGAAAAATGCACCCACCCCAGGAGGCATGATGCAGATACAGGCAGAGGCCCAGGTCCAGAGCAGCAGAGGCAGGTCCCAGGAAGCTCCCCAACTGTGTTACCGCTGTTGTTGAGCTCCTGGCCCACTTGTTGTGGCCAAGGAACTAGGAAGACGGTACCCCACCCCTCACGTCCAGCTCCACTGGTGGGGAATCTGAAAAGGAAAGATAATGGAAAAGGCAACGATCCAGTAGCAGAGGTGAAACAGAAATGGTGGGATTTCAAAAGGAGGGATTCTTAAAGAGCAGCACATCTCAGGGGAGGGATCAACTGCCAGTCCAAGTGGCAGGTAAGGCACAACACTGGCATAAATCTCAAATGTTCTTCAGTGAACAAAAGTTAAAGAAATACCTCTGATGTCTCTAAAGTTTGTCTATATTCAAAGCCCTGCTCTTGGCCTCTGTCTCAGTCCTCTATCCCTACAGCTGAATCGACTGTTCAGTTCTCTGTATATCTCAACCCAATAATTGCTACAATCCTAAACATGTCTAATAACAAACTTAAAAGCCTCTCACTGGTAATGAATGTTGTGGTGCAAAGAGACAGCACAGTATAGCAGTGCTCCAAAATGATGGACATATTCATGAACCTAAAGGCTGGAGTAATCCTGGCTTCTGATCACCATGTTCAGAACAGGAGCGGGCAAACCACAGGTCACCCCTGCAGGCACAAAAGATGGAGCAGTTCTCCTGTGGCCACCAGGAGCAACTGCTGATCTACCACATCAGACCAAGCTCTGTATCGGCCCAGTGCAAACACCTGTACAGGCAGCCAGCTACGGGCTTCGCTGCAGAAACAGAGGACCTGTCTAACAGGAAAGAAAGGAAGATAGCCAGGACTTTGATGAAGGTTCATTAATTACTATTACATGGACCACTTTAATAACAGATCTCATTTTTTCTTTAAACACAACAGAATCAGTGAGGTAAAACAAAAAACAGTCTTCAGAAACCTGTGAATCCCATGTGACATTTGGAAATAGCTGCATAATACTCACAGTGATCAAACACTAAAGTGCAGTGGGTCACTGACTTCCAGATGTTTATATTTCCTTTAGCCCGTACTCATGCTCCTTTCCGATTCCCTTACTTGGTCACTTAAGGATCAAAATGGGATGGGAGTCATGCCCTGTCAGGGCAAAGAACATGAGGTTAGGAACATGAAGCAAGTCACAACTTTGGAGACTGCCAGTTTGTTGGCTGGTATCACTAGGTATAAATATAAAGATATCTATAAAAGACATAAGTGACCTATTTTGCCTGTAAGTCGTATATATCACTGTGAGCAAAATGCTGCATGTAGGAATGGTGTGTAAGGTGGAAACAACTAGAAAGATCAGAGAATCTGACCTCTTCCCTTTGCTTCACACCTAAGGATGCTAGCTGTGCTTCTTTGTACCCACTGTATTTAAAGCTTGGTTTTAAAAGAGAAGGATTTTTTTAAAGCCAATTAACAACCAAGTAAGATCAACCACGTGGATATATAGTTTGGTCCATAGCCAATTTTGACTTGATAGTCTTAGTGCCCTCTCTCTTTTCTTTTTTTAAGAGGTCACCAAGGAAATGAGGTGACGGCAGTTAGTTGAGGTAACTCTCTCAGCCAGCTTTAATCCTACCGTTGGCAGCTGTTCAAAGCAGCCAGCCTCTTCTCTGGCCGATAAGGACAGTTCCTGGCCAAGCCAGGTTTTCCAGTGCCCCTACTGTAGCTGGCACACCTTTTCCACAGCACCAACCTAGCCGCTGGTGCAATCATCTTACCAAGATCCGGTCTGAATTTAGGGCGACCTTTGGTCATCAAGGAATGGATTTATCGGGCAGAGACTTGACACGTTCATCAAGGTGGTGTCAGCCATTGACCTTCAGGCAGTTTTCCCATGATTGCTCTGTAGTGAACGAAGGCTTGTGTAAGGCCGTGCCTGTAACGCACCCTCGGTTTCCCCATGCCCTATGTCAATGCTTCACAAAGCTTCCAGAAACCGGAGTTACTAGAGTCGTTGAACACTTTGTTACAAGTAATGACAGTTATGAATATTCCTCCTTTTCATTGCTAGTCAAGCTAACAAACCTATCCTAAAACCTGTGAATGTATTCATTATTCATAAGTATTCGCCAATAGTTTCCACAATTAACTTTCTGCCCACGGGTTTTCACAGACTGTTTGCTTGTACTTTGTCATTTGTGTTATTGGTCACCTATGCCAGATGCTGTTCTTTCAGCTCTGAAAGGCTGAAAATGCTGATTAGGAGGATAGCAAGTGGTAAATTTTCATAGAGAATTAGGAACTTTGCAAAAATTTATTATGCCTTTTCAGAGAAACTTTTCTTCGCAAGCCTCTGGCAAATGTGTAAACATGCACAAATAACAAAAGTGTTATGATCCCCCTGAATCTGAACAAACTAAACTCAGTGATACTGTTTACAGAAATATTCATAAATTAATGTGGAGTTTGGAGTTTTTTTATTTTGTTTTGCTTCAGTTTTTGACTTTTAATTTAGTTTGGTTCTATTACTTACCAATTGCTAGGGGGGCTCTGTTTAGAACACTTGTCAGGAAAATGGAGTTTTCAAATATGGGGAATTTTCTGATGACATGTCAAAAGAAATACAAAGACATTTTGTATGACCAGTGGCTCTACCCGGATGAATATATATAATCCCTTATCTTTTTCCGATTCCATAGAATTTAACTGAAATGTGTGTTTGCTATGTGTGGTAAAAATAGATCCCCTGTTTTTTTGTTCTTTTTTTCATGTGTACTCAGATAGGAAAATGCTGAGAAATAATTTCATGATCCGACACTATAGTTGTTAAGAGAGATTTGTTAATGAAAGATTGCAGCTACGGCTGTATTAGGCAAAGGGGGAGAAGAATTGCAAAGGAAGAAGCAGTTATTACAGTCAGGTTGATATACAGTCCCTTTCAAATCTCCATGGAGTGGAAGAGCCAATGATTGCATGACAGTTTGTTCCTAAAATTCATTTTCATAAGGAGCTCATGCCTTTTTACAAATACAATCTCATCCTCACTTTCCATAAAACATGCAACTGGACAGTCCAGCCAGACACAGACAGAATGTGAATACTTTGAATGTGAATACGTTGAAGTAGTGAATATGCTAAATGCACAAATAATATCCATTATTTTAGCATTTAAAAAATCATAATTATATTAAGCCACAGAAAATCCCTTTTAGAGCAGTATAATATTGGAGGCACTTGGGTGTAGAAATAAGAAGTGCCACATTAGGATTAGAGTAGACAGGGACTGATATACAGGAGGAGGGATCCTTGGGTCTGTCAGAAGGAGCTTTCCTTTAAAGCCATATAAAATAAAAAAATAAAAATAAAACAATCAAACAAAAAACCCCTGATTCATAAACAGAACCAGAAGTATCAGTTAACATGACCTCAGCAACACCCTCCAGATGTAAGCTTACAGCTTCCAACTGAGGTCTGAAGAGCAGCGTATCAAGTATTTCAAAGAGCAGAAATTAATCCTTAAAGAATAATGTTGTTCAAGACTGGGATGCCAGAGAGCAGGCATGACACTGGTCAGGCATTCAGACCACTGTAGCGTGAGCAGCACAGCCAGCCAGCGAGCAACAGCCAGCCACTGCTGTTCAGGTCACAGTCTTACTGACAACAGCGCTTCTCTCACGTATCCCTTGCCTGAGTGTGAGGAATGCAGGCTCTTTGCGCTACCCTACTGCAACGTTTTAGCCTGACCGCCCCAGATTAATTTCTGATGACCAAATTGTCCCCCCCCAAAAAACCCAAAGTGGACTCCTGTTTTTTATCTGAAGCATGGAAAGGGTGAGAGTTACGGCCACTGACTCACGTAATCAAGAATGGTGCTGGGCAGATCGCGCTCTACCATGAGCCAGCGATCTCTGTGGGTGCAAAAAGCTTAGCCATTTCTAGCCTTTGGGAGTGCATTTTATGTAGGGGAGGATTTAGAGTAAGCACATACAGAATATCCTCCTCGTTAACATCTGTAACAGCACACTAAGCTGCCACAGGGAAGCACTTGCACCCAGGTTTTCACCATGTGCCCTCAGGCAAGGGAAGAGGCAGCCGGGGGAGAGCAAAACTCAGTTTATTTTCAGAAGACGATGAGATCCTGGCGAGCAATGCCCTCAGATAGCGTTACCTGCTGTTTGGAGAAAAGAACAAGAAAATCCGGCAGATGTTGGGGAGGGCATTGCTCGCGGGATAAATGCTGTGGACGGCCACCCTCGTGCTGCAGCAGTGATTTGGGAGAGAGCGCTCTGGGGGTGGGGGGGACGTGAGACGTCGGACAAAAGCGAAGATAGCCAGCAGTGCTTCAGAACAACAAAGGGCTGCCCTCAGCCAGTGGTGGAGCACATCTGGCACCCCAGGAAGCTCAATTGGACACTTGGCCCTGAGCTCGTCCCAGGGATTTCTGACTGACACCACTGCAGTGCATAGGTGAGCTTTTTGATAGGTTCACTGACATTGCCTGTCACAGTCACGATGAGGTGAATTGGTAGTTCCTGCCTTGGGATGCAGCATGGCTGTGTGTGTTATGGGTACAGGACAGTGTGCATTTATGCCAAAAGCGGTTAATAACGTCAACTGCCACGTGCCCAATGCAGTCACTAAACTTTAGTCCGCCCTTCCGTTTGCCCAAACACATACACTCTGGCTTCCCAACTGGCTTCTTTCTATGTGTTGTCCAATGCATGTAGATACCTCCATCTGCCTGGCCTCAGATACAGTGGTTGTTGCTCCTCTATTTGATTGCCAGATGTCACTGGGGAACAAGATGGGGAGGTTCCTGGATCCTCGGGGCAAGCCGGCCGTCACCGAGGGAGCTCGCCGTCCACGCCGGCCGAAGAACAGGAATCTTCGGTGCCTGCCTCTGACGAAGACTCACCGGCCAGGACCACAGAGAGCTGGCAGTGGCCGTTGTCCTCGTCTGAAACGCACAGCAACGTTGGGGAGGATTTTGAGGGATTTCAAACGCCAGCGCGGACTCCGGAGTGTACCATGGACATACAGTCTCCCGGGGATCAGTCACTCAGTAGGACTCCTCAGTTTGAAAGTGACTCTCCTGAGGAGGAGGAGGGAAATGAGGAAATGAATGAAGAGCACCGCGGTGTTGAGCCTGTCCCTAGGGATCGGGGTTGGAGAGGGCAGCCCCAGCTAACAGAGGGAGAGAAGCTGTTGATGGAAACCAACAGTAGGATTGTGCAGCTGCTGGAAAATATCAAGAGGGAGCATGCACAGTCCATGGGTCTCATGTCGCAGTCCATGGGCCGTATGGAGCTGCAGCTGGGCATTGTGGCTACCTCCACAAGAGCCATCCATAACTACCTGTCAGAGATTTTAGCTTTCCTCAAGCAGCCAAGGACGCAGGTCCTTGAAACACGCATCTCCCAAAGAGCCACCCCTCATGTCGAGTTAACCTGTGCCTCGACATGGACCGGTGAGGACGCAGTGGCATCCTCCACTGTGTGCTTACCAGGGGCCGAAGGGACGAGCGACTCTCGAGAACCACCGCAGGCCACGCTGCCTTGTCGCAGTGGCCGGCTGCAGAGAGCCATAACCGAGAGGGCCTCGTTGCCCATGCCTACACGCCAGGCAAAAGGGGGAGGGAAGAAAAAATAACCACACCATAGGATTTTTAGGGTTTTTTTTAATGTGCCTGTCCTTTTAATTCTTAGCCATAAGGCCATCAGTGGCAGAATTCAACCATTTCCTACATTGGCTAACATTGTATTCTGGCTGACTAGATTAGTCTAACATTTTGTAGTTTATATTTGCACTGTTAACGATGTGTGCTGCTGGTATTTGAAGAACATTTGCCTCTGTTCTTTCACTTTAACTTCATACGAGCATTTTTTTACTCTGTGCCAGGCATTCATTGCTTTTCTTACAAATACAAGTCATTTCTTGAGGCAGCTGTTTTTTGAGTTTTCTTTCTCCATTGTCCCATCCCCTCTGAGCAAGCATTCTGGACTCGGTGGTAAGTATACAGGTCTTGGCAATACTCGCCTCCAAAACTGTGTTCGATCAGTCTTTGCCTGGTGTTTCTGGCATGCCCGCCTGAGGTGTTGGGGTTAGCCTGTACCGGATCATGATCATTCTTATCCTCTGTGGGTCTGACAAGCTCACTTTCTAAGACCCTCGGTGGAGCTAATCCACATGTCTTGGCTATGTCGTACAATGAGTAATGTTGCCAGGATCATACCTCATATTTATCTTTTGGGGCCTGTATAGTGATGTGCCACCAGATCTATCTAGGCACCTGACTCTCATTTTCAAAGTTCCTTTTATGATGGATCTGGTGGTTTGATGGGCAGCATTATAATTTTTCCTCTGAGAGAGTCTGGGGATTTGAAACAGGAGTCACTAAGCAATGTGTTCAACGGGGATAAGAGCCATCTCCTGCAACAAATCTATTAGGAGGAGACTGTCCCCTGTAATTATCACAGATATTAATTATTTAAGAAAAAGAAAAAAACCAACTTGCCTAGCAGCCAGACCTCTTGAGAACGTAAAAGTCACGACATGCTGTTGGGTACTGTGCTACTATGTCTGTGATTAAGAGCTTTTCATCAGAGACGACCTACATGTTGATAAAATGCAACTCCTTTCTGTGCCTTTAGGCCATCTAATTTCCTGAGGGCTGGCACCCTGAGCAGAGCATGGGTGCAATTGGTAACCCGCAGGGCAGATGGAAACGCACTTAGCAATAAATTATTTTATATCTGTTGGTGCTGCCTCTCTCGGGGGAATTTAATATAGTGGCACTCAAATTGCTATATGCATGCAGAGGCATCAGACTGGCTTATACATGTGGTATCCCTGACAGTTCTCCAAAAGGATGCTGTTACCAGGAGCCCCTTGAGCGGTGGTCAATGATTATCACAGGTGTAGCATGGCTCCTGTGTTTGACTCTCAACATACCGTTGTAACTTCTCGTAAAGGTGCAGAAGAGTTTATCTGGCAAAGCAGTGATGAATTCCTCCTCTGGCAAATACTAGAGACTCATTGTAGGCCTAAAAATCCTCTTCTATGATCACAACTGAGCTGCGCGCTCTGTCCAGCGAGCCATAGGCTCTTCTTCCCTGTCTTTCTGCGAGACTGAAGTTACTCAAAACAAAGCAGATAGATTAGATGTTACTCTACCAGTCAGCCACAAATTGCTCCCTTATAAGCGTGTGTGCGTGCGTGCTTGTGGCTGTACTTTGCTAAATGACCGGTTTAACGATGAAATGCAGCTGGCATGGCCAACCTCCAATGTAGGCTTTTTCCACTACAGAATATTTCTTCCCTTCCACCTACATCCAGCTGCATTCCTTTTAAGAATACCATGGGGGCGTGCTTCTTTGGCCACACTGTCGACACACCTCACGCCGGTGCAAATTTTTGCAGCCGTACTGTGGCTTTTTTATATCTCTTTTGTTAAAACTGTTTGTAAAGGTATCCTCAGAGAATTTCCAACACAAGCTTGTAAGATTCCCCTCTCACTGGTACGAGAAAGGCATGCTGCAGACTATTTAGGATCACAAGGAGGTTGGGAGAGAAGCCGATTAGTAAGCCTGACACATTATTCCAGTATGTGCGGCCTTTTGAACGTGTGTTTCTGGTGCATACATGGTTTGCACACTGGTACTGTGGATATGAACAGCCTAGTTAAAGGCAAAGGCAAGTGAAAGTTTGTCCCAATGTGCTTACGTCTTATTTCTTTGGGATGAGTTTGAATGAAGCTAAATACAATTCAGCCAGTTAATTTTCTTGGCCTAATTAGCACGTTTGATGATACAGTGAGAATGTTTTTATTTTACATAGTGCTTTCACTTCAAAAGTGTGGTGCAGTTGCGACCAGATGCTAAGATTTCGACGTAGTCTGCAGGACCCGCCATGTAGCTGCTACCATTTAGAGTGAATCTTGTTCCACATGCTGGCTGCTTCTGTAGCTTCAAATTTTTTGTTGTAGTTTTAAAATTACAACCTCCACTCTACCTTTGCTTTCTGATCAAAGGCAAAGAAGAAGCTCCGCAGGTGTAGCAGCGCTGCCGTTGGAAATACTACGCGAATAACCCCTAAAGAGTTCCTTGCAAAGCAGCTTAAGCTTTAACCTGCTCTCCTCTCCCATTTCTAAGTGCTTTAGCTAGACTTGGCAAGGCACAAAGCACCACTTGAATGGGAGCACCTATAGGGTGAGAAGGACTGCGAATCTGTCTACAGACAAGAAACCTGCAATAAACTTACACGAAACCAAGTTTTTTCCAACTGGAAATAGTAGACGGTCTTAAGAATTGGTACCAACTGATATTTTGGCCAGATCCAAAATTAGGATCTGACTTCCAGTATTGTCTAGAAAATCAGTGCAGTTGGAGGGTATGTATGTTTCATCCCCAAACAAATATTTTCATGCTTTTCAAGTGTCTGTCATAGTTTTCTTTCCCTGTAGCTTTTTGTTGTCTGAACGGGTATATGGTTACATGTGTCTGTTAAAAATAAAGGGGATCAGTTCTTACATGGTATATTTATATTTCTTATTTTCAGATTTTGAGTACCTAGTGCTTCAGTTTCCAAAACTTCCTTCTTTCTGTATCCCAAAGACCAGTTGGTTGGCTTCTGGGATGATAAAAAGGGTGGGAGAGACTTAACAGGAAATCTCTGCCCAGTTGAAGCTCTTGGTGATAGATCCCCTGACTACGATTCTACAGTCTAGCCATATTTTTGCTGTATAGGTCAAATGTTCATGTTACACCATTGCTTTCTGATGCCTTTTGCTGAGCAGAAGTGCAGCTATTTTTCTTTCAGAAGTTCACAGTTTGTATTACAAAGTCTTATGAAATGTGGCTTGAAGTTTGTTTTATTTTTGAATACATGTGATGATTTTAAGATTTTTTTTCCTTTTCTCCTTCCACTGGATGATTTAAAACACACAAAAATAAAGCAGACCAATGAAAAGAATTGAATGCTAACTTCAATTGAAAAGAAACAGCAACGCTACTCTTGTGAGACAGTTTTCAACAGTGTTCAGCTTACTGATTCTGCTCAACCTTTCCTTTCCTGCCTGCTCCCTGACCCTCTGTGACACTGAAATATCCACTTCTAGGACAACCTTCTTCCTAACCAGAAGGCTAAAAGTTCTTCCCTCTCTTCTTCTCCCATTTAAAATACCATCCTTGCGTCAGCCAGATCTACTGTTTAGAGGGATCAAAAGCTCTTTTCCTCCTGCCTTATTCCCATCCATATCCATATCCAGGGCCCTGAGTGTGCTGCTCTCCAGTGAGAGGTAAAACTTAAATCCCTAAATCTGATACTTGGCATAGTAACACCATCCCTAGACCGCCAAAACCCTGTCTTTTTTTAAGTCTGTGGTATCTTAATGAAGTAGCTATCCTTGTTTGCTGAAGGAAATAATCAATCGTTTGGGAGATGGACCTAATTGCTGAAACGTAACATTGCTCTGACTCACATTGTGGAAGCCTAGGAGCCAGGCTAAGGTATTTCGCTCACATAAATACCACAGGCTATAGAACTAATCCTTACTTTGGTGAAGCTTCAAAGGAAAAGACGCTAAATCAACACGATACAGTGCAGCCTGTGCTTTCTTAGGAAAGCAAATGCAATGGAAGGCATAGTAAGGAAACCTGTTGGGATGAGTCAAGTTTGGATTCTAGTACAGGTTCAAAAATTGACCTGTTCTCCTGGCTTAGGCTAGTCATTTAATTTCTCCATGCCTTAGTTTCACAGCAGTAGAAGTGTCAATAAAGGAGCTGTCAGGCTATGATTAGTTGATTATATGGTACTTTGAGGTCTTCAGTCTGAGGGAGTGACATTATGTATTAAATACTGATGAACCTTGTTTGTGACCGAAGTTGGAGACGGGGATAAAACTAACACTCTAAACTTCGGAAGATCTTGGTTAAAGTTTTCCCTATATTTTATGTTCACATCATATGGTAGATCAGAATCCCAAATCCAAATGTTGAAGTTCTCATTCAGATTTGGACTTTGCCTATTTGGTCTGTTTCTGACCACAACTAAATACGTTCCCAGACTATGCAATTATTAAATACATATAAAAGTTTCATTTCAACAAATGATGCAGTTACTAATGCTAATCTAATTATCCAAGAGTGTGAATAAATTAGGATGTGGTTACTTAAGGAGAATAGGCATAAAAGAGCACTTCTGGAGTACTTGTTATTGTCCAAAATATCACTGAAATTCTGATGACTAAGTACAGTCTGCTTATCTCTATTTGAAACAGTGCTGTACAGATTCATTATTTCTAAAGGTCTTCTTTCCATTTCTATATAGATATTCTCCCTTCACATTTTGAAGGTTTGAAGAAGAGGATTGTTTTTCGAGTCACACTAAGTAAACATTAAATGCATGCAGGCTTAAAACTAAAGCATGCATGTTATGTAGCAGCAATAAAAAGTGCTCGGCTTGCACGACTTATGATGCTCAAGCGTTGCCTTGTTAAAATGCCAAAAAAACTTTTTCTTTGCATTTTTTTGAAAAGTAAATCTCTTCCTTTGACCTTGCAATACTTAAATTTTCAGTTTTTGGACAAATGATATTTATTTTACTGAATACTTTTATATTACAGATAAGGTGGATGAAATAGTACCAGTTTCCAAGCCATCAAGAATTGCAGACAATGCAACTGTGGACTCAAGAGTGGCAACTATTAAACAGCGGCCTTCTAGTAGATGTTTTCCCTCAGCTACAGATATGAATGTGAGTGGTAGCTATGAAGTACTGCTTTCACTTCTGAAACTGATTGGAGGGGGTCTTTTGGCAGCGTCCAGGGCATACAACAGAAACGAATTTACGAACATTGCTTTATATACTCATTTTACTTTTCTTGTCTTGTAACTTTAGGGCATGGTCTACTCTGTATTTCTAATAATAGTTCTTTAACGGAAGAGTCTATGTACCCCTATAAAACTTCTCTCATTTTATCTTTACATTTATTCTGAGATCGTCACATCACCATTGCTACCTCAGTGTTATTCAAACAGATGTGAACTTGCTCTGCCTGTAGTCTGAGCTGGTGAGGCACCAGTAAGTTCTGAACTTGAAGGTGTCAGTACAACACTAAACCCAAGCTAAAAAACTTTGCTGAAAGTCAAGGTTTGCTATTTCAGTTTCAGCACCAGAGCTGGTGCAGCCCCGTAATTTCCACTAATGTGAAGGTGAAGGTTTCTCCTCCTGCAGGTTTTTTATTATTCCTAATGGTGTATATAATATCTTGATTAAATAATACATGATGATTTGTAAGAGAAGAATTTACATTAATGCTATAGCACGTATTAAAAAATTTAAACTCCAGAACTCTGAAATTGGATTACTCAGTTGCAGAATTTGCTCTCACAGAACTTCACATGTGAAAAAATAATTGCTTTTATTGCGTTTTAGATGTATTTTTCCATTACCCACCCCTCCAAAAGAGCATCAGTCCTGATACAACAAGCACTTTGCTGTTCTCAGCAGCTTGGGATGGAAGGAAATTAAGGCTATTCTAAGAGGCAGAAAACAAATAATTTTGTGATGACGAGGAGGGACAGTTGAGTGCGCTGGGATTCAGGTGGCGTTCCTCAGTTCCCAGCTGAGACGCTGACTGCCGGTGTGACCTTGCGCAAGACAGCTCGAGCCTGCGCAAGAGCAGGTCTGCTCTTCAGAAGAGAAGAGGGCATACGGCGTGGTGCAGAGTGAACATTCATGCCTATGCAGTGTGTGGCGAGGTTTTCGGAAGTGAATGAAACGAAATGCAATTGCTCATGCTTTGTTTTTCTTACAGCACACAAAATGTGCTGGAGACTTAACGTATTGCCTTGTAAATAATTTCAACTAACTCCACGTACAGCTGTTGTCATTTTAATAACATGTAAATAAAGCCCAGCCTTCCCTTTCTCTTCACCTCCTCCCCAAAATAATACCAAAGTTGTTATTTTCCATAAGAATTCTAAGTAAAAGGGATAGTGGATTAGCAGATATAACAGAAGAGTTATGAGTGTGAGAGAAAGACTTGCATGCTTTAATGCTTGTGGGGTTTTTTGTTTGCTTTTTTGTAGTCCATGTATGAGAGACAGGGTATTGCTGTGATGACGCCCACTGTACCAGGGAGTCCTCAAGGTCCTTTTCTGGGTATACCTCGGGGTACAATGAGAAGACAAAAATCTATAGGTAAAATGCTTCTCATGTATAGTTTGCTTGTGCATTAATCACGTACTTTTAGTAACTTTGCTTCTTTCTTAAAGCATATTTCTCCAACATCTTTACCTCAGTGAATGGCTGTTTAATTTTTATACAAAGTTCATGAGAAGAGAAGTTTGTGTGTAAGATGATATAATTTCCACATTCTGCTTTGATTGCAGTAGGCAAGTATTATGGAATTATAATTTAATTCCTTTCTTTAGAATGTTCTCTCTAACAAGGAAAGGCAGTGAGAAGAGAAAAAAAAAAAAGATCGGTACAAGCCCTTTGCAATGTATTACCTAGGGCAAAATGTTATTCCTTTTTTCTTTATTATTGAGGCAAAAGTGTTGTAATGCTGTGTAGTTTACAAAGGAATCCCTATTGATCAAATGGAACACAATTCACCTCTTTTTCATTCCAAAAGATGACAATAGATGATTTTACAAAAGAGAAAAAAAGAGCAGACCAAATTTGGGCTTGCTTTGTTCTTGGTAGTAATCTTAGTAGTGATATTTATCAATTTAGAAATGCATTATGCTGGTATAAAATTAGCATCTAAATTATCCCAATATTATCCAGTTTATCTATGTTAAAAGCTGTATTTGTAATAATACAATGTCATCTTTTGAAATGAAATGTTACGATTTTTTTCCCCCAATAGAATATTCGCAGTCCCTTTGCTAAGTTTCAAGTGCATCTTAAAAATTCATTAGGTTTCTAAGTTGCATTATTATATGCATTTATACAGTGCTAGAGCAAGGCATAAGCTACTCCTCTGCACAGAATGTCTTCCCTGATCAATAATTTTCAAAGAAAATGTGCTTCTCTACAGCTACCTTGATGATACATAAAACACAACATTTGCCTACACATCAATGATCAGTTTAATTAAAATTCTGTAGCATCCTTTTTAATTCTGGCATCTGGGTCTCTGGAAGTTCAACAAGAAAGAATGCTTATGGTAGGAATCAACCAAAAGACCTCTTTCATAATTTTGCATATGCCTCATGTCATGTGAAACGCACCCTGGCATTTTTGGTTGGATACAGAAATAACACAGTTTGAGGGATCCCAGTGGAAGACAGTGTTTTAAATATACTTTCTGATTTTTAGGAATAACAGAGGAAGAACGGCAGTTTTTGGCTCCTCCTATGCTGAAGTTTACCAGAAGTCTTTCAATGCCTGACACCTCTGAAGATATCCCACCACCACCACAGTCTTTACCTCCTTCACCACCACCACCTTCTCCCTCTCTGTACAACTCTCCCAAATCCCCGACATCAAGGAGCTATGGAACTATTAAACCTCCGTTTAATCAGAATTCAGGTTCAAAAATTTCTTTGGTTAGGCCTGAGAATGTGGGAACAATGATAAGGGACAAAGGGATCTATTACAGACGAGAACTGGACCGATACTCTCTGGACTCTGAAGACCTGTACAGTCGGAGTGCCGCAACTCAGGCAAATTTCAGGAACAAGAGGGGTCAGATGCCAGAAAACCCGTATTCTGAGGTGGGGAAGATTGCAAGCAAAGCAGTTTACGTGCCGGCCAAACCAGCAAGGCGGAAGGGGATGCTGGTGAAACAATCCAATGTTGAAGACAGTCCAGAAAAGACCTGCTCTATTCCAATCCCGACAATTATTGTGAAAGAGCCATCCACCAGCAGCAGTGGGAAAAGCAGCCAAGGGAGCAGCATGGAAATCGATCCTCAGTCTTCAGAGCAACCTGGGCAACTCCGACCCGACGATAGCTTAGGTGTCAGCAGTCCATTTGCAGCAGCCATTGCTGGAGCCGTGAGGGACAGGGAAAAGAGGCTGGAAGCAAGGCGTAATTCTCCAGCCTTCCTTTCCACAGACCTAGGAGATGAGGATGTTGGACTAACGCCACCAACACCACGTATGAGGCAATCTAAATTTACCGATGAAGCAATGTTTAGTAGTGAAGATGGTTTTAGACAGCTCATGTCACCATCTCCGATTCCTGCACCTAGAGAGCCTGAAAATCTTTTTAATAGCAGTGAACCCAGCAATCAGAGTGATTCAAGGACATTAAACGCTTCGTCCAAAACGAAAGGTACTGAAAACAGTACGGTGGCAGTTAAGTCCACGAATGCACCCAGCTCAGATAATTATGTTCACCCGGTCACAGGAAAGCTATTAGATCCAAACTCACCACTAGCCCTCGCTCTCTCTGCCAGGGACAGAGCCATGAAAGAACAAACACAGCAGATTCCAGGCAAAGGAGACGCTGTTAAAGCTGACCTTAATAAACCACTTTACATCGATACAAAGCTGAGACCCAATATTGAAACGACTTTTCCTGTTACTGCTACTGTCACTAGGCAAAATACTCGTGGCCCACTGAGACGGCAAGAGACCGAGAACAAGTATGAAACAGATGCAGGGAAAGAAAAGAAAGCTGAGGAGAAGAAAAACATGTTGATAAACATTGTGGATACTTCGCAGCAAAAGTCAGCTGGCTTGTTAATGGTTCATACCGTGGACACAGCGAAGTCAGATGATACGCCCGAAGATGAAGAGGAAAAGAGAGCTGAAATGGAACCGAACCCTGAAAACTCCCCACCAGAGAGGCCAGAGGGGAGCGAGGAAGCGGACAGTGAGCTGAACGTGCCTGCTGCGCCTGAGCCACCGGCATCTCCCTGCAAAACCATCGTAGCAGCGAGCTCTGTCGACGACCCTGTCATCTTGCCCTTCCGCATCCCTCCGCCACCCTTAGCATCAGTGGATATCGATGAAGAGTTTATTTTTACTGAGCCACTACCACCCCCCTTAGAGTTCGCCAACAGCTTTGATATCCCCGACGACCGCGCGGCTCCCGGTTCGGCTCTAACAGACTTGATTAAGCAAAGAAAAAATGGCACGCCTTCACCCGCACCATTTGCCCCCAGCCAGTCAACAAATTCCTTAGACAGTAAAAAGCAAGTGGGTCTTTCAAACTGTTTGCCTGCCTCCTTTCTGCCACCCCCTGACAGCTTTGATAACGTCACTGACTCTGGGATTGAGGAGGTAGACAGTCGAAGTAGTAGTGACCATCACTTAGAGACAACCAGCACTATCTCAACGGTGTCCAGCATCTCTACCTTATCCTCGGAAGGGGGTGAGAACGTGGATACTTGTACAGTCTATGCAGATGGGCAAACATTTCTGGTGGACAAACCCCCAGTACCTCCTAAGCCAAAAATGAAGCCCATAATCAACAAAAGCAATGCACTTTACAAGGATGCGCTAATTGAAGAAACTGTAGACAGCTTTGTTATTCCTCCTCCCGCTCCGCCCCCACCTCCGATCAGTGCACAGCCCAATATGGCTAAAGTTGTTCCCCAAAGGACATCTAAGCTGTGGGGTGACATGACGGAGGTGAAAAGCCCAATTCTCTCAGGCCCAAAGGCTAATGTTATTAGTGAATTGAACTCAATACTCCAGCAAATGAACAGAGAGAAATCCTCAAAGCCAGGGGAAGGATTGGAGTCACCTACTGGAACAAAAACTGCAAGTCTCAGTACAAGGTAAATGTAATTAACCAAATAATTTTCTAATAAAGGCTTGATTTTTCTTCCATCCCTTCACTAACTTCCCCTGTAAATCACATAGATTAAAGAAGAATGTGCTCTCTATTGTACATGTTTGCTTAATGAATAGTCTATGACAATTTTCCAGAGGGGAAGCATTTCCTACATGGTCAACGTTTCTGTAGTCGACACCATAGGACAGGAGCTTTCTCAGTCTCCTCCAACTGCAAAGACAGTTTCCACAAACCTTTCGATTGTTCTGATGCGAGTTACTTAGGTTTATTTTTAAGTAGTGCTTTTCTCTTAAATCTTTTTTTCTTTTAAAATGTGGTGATAATTTCATTTTTGTTCAATAACTTATTTTGGCTTCAAACAGGTAAAAAACTGTTTTTGCCTAGGCTTACTTCACATTCTCTGTGTGATGTCATTTGATTCATGCCGATACCTCTGATAATCCACTTTATCATGAAGTATAATGCTATCTTAGAAAACCACTCATTGAAATCACTTTGCACTATTCATGTCATTATTATAAAGTTAATTTAGCATCTCTACCACTTAGTATTATGGGTTTTAAGGTCTTACTTTCTATTGCACATGCTTGTTAGTGAATAGTCTCTGATGTTTACAGGTTCGAGGAGGTGGCTTATTTCTCCCAACAGCAGCATCCCTGGTAGGGCAGTGCAATCCATTTGCATATAAGTGGTTTCTGAAGTGATAAATAACTTACAGTATCGGACACCATTGGGTAAACGTACAAGTAATTGTGTAGTCACGTTTGTGTGCAATATGGATATAGTATCATGAAAACCACGCTTATGGGAAAAAAAAAAAAAGGTAATTTTGTTAGTTTTATTGAGAGCCTGAGGTATTTCTTTTTGTGGTATGGAATGGTTTGGCCTTACATACAGCAGTTAAATGTACCTTTTACTGGAGTATCGCATATTGTTTGGCCTGGACTGCTCCATGGAAATGCATTTTTTGCAGAAATGCAGTGCTGACTTTGTTTTTAAAAAAAGATGCCATCTAAGTAAATTTCATTAGAATTATTCTGCTGGATAATAAATAACTCGGCCTTTGAAAAGTTACTGTTCTTTGCATGCATGAAGATAATTTGGTTTTAGGGGAAGGGTGGCTCTGTATCCTCAGCCTTCAGGTAGTTATGTTATTTCCTGCAAGATGGAAGTCATCAAATGTGACAGGGAGGTATGGAGGTTATACAATTTTTAGAATGAAAGGATGGAAGAAAACCGCTGAAATTCTGGAATTATTGTCAGTGGCACTTGACTAAATGGAGTAGAAATTGAGTTGTCTCTACAGGAAAAGCCTTAATACATGAAAAAAAATACAATGAAAACTGTACAAAAAACCCAATACGTACTGGCCGCTTGATGAAGACGGTCTTTAAACAAAGTTAGCACAGCAGGTGAACACTATACATTTGAGAATACCTCAGGCAAGCAGAAAATCAATACTCGTGCACTAAGCTTGAATTTACATGTCTTGTCTTGTGGATAACTCTGACAGTTCATTTCATATTCTTTTTCTTATGTCTTCAAGAATACTATTTTCTAGACCTTGATCGTCTTTCTTGTTAAGCCATATGAACAAGTTGCCTCTAACTTCATATGTATAATATTATTTATCATCTTTTATATTTAAACTGATAGTTATTTCCAGGTTACAGTAGAGATCTTTAGTGTCCCTATTTTATTAGAAAATAACTGAGGCTAGCAACTACAATGTACTGTAAATATGTCAAAGTATTATCATTACTGAGAGGAAAATGAAAAGTAGAAGCAAATACAGATACATCTTTTTTCTGAAAAGACATTTAAACAGGTATAAAGGCTGGAAAAAAATTTGAAAAACTACTGTATCACTTCATTGGAGAAAAGCAAACTATCATGTAAGCAAGAACAGTCCCATACATGTTATATTTTAGAGAAAGAGCTGAGTTGGACAGTGTTGGAAAGTTATGTTGCTTTTCTGTCCTTTAGCTTTTTTAATTCTTATAACTCAGCTTTGGCAAATTACATAATCTCTTCATTATGGAATACCGAGACTGAATTTGGAAACAAAACCACACAAAGCATTATTTCAGTGTGGCTGAAATTCTACTTCTTTCCTGAAAAGTAAACCTAAACGGGTGTCTTTGCAAACTAGAGAGAGGATCTTGGGCTATAACAATACCAAAAGACCTGTGAGGTAAGGAAGGAGGAAAGTTGACAGTGGCATAGAGCAGCAAAACTCTTGGCTGCCCTTTGACTGTGGAAGAAAATGACACCTCCACAGAATTCCCGGTGGGAACAGAAGGTAAGAGAGCCGTGTTTTGTTTCCTTTTGTTTTCAAAATCGATGGGATTACATTATTTTTTAACTGAGCTCCAGAAAATTAGGTGAATTGAAGATACTAAAAATGATCGGAAAAGGTTACTCAGGATTTCTTTTTTAAGCTAAGTAATAGATCAGAGATAGCAGAAGAGATCCAACTATCTACAGATATTAAAAGTATGTTTTAGAAGGTGCTGCAGGCAATTGCTTTTCGTCTTAACAAGAGTGAGGTAGAGAGAGGTAAGTTGAGAAGTTCACCTGTAGATCCCGAAGTCCGACTTGTAAACCAGCGGTGGTTTGTCAGTGGAGTCTGCCTGCCTGCGCCCGTGCCCGGCTCCCGACTGCCCCGGAGCAGGGCTGGCACCTTCCCCCCTCTCTCAGCTTCCCCAGCTCCACGGGCTGGGGGCGGATGAGTGAGGATTGATTTCTGAGCTTGATAAAGAGTGAGAAAGAGGGAGCAAAAGGCTAATAGCAAAATTTATCACAGTGGAGAAAATGCTCCGATTTCTTTTCGTTGTGCTGTGTATGTTTATGGCCTGAACTGTCTGCATTAAATTTCAGTTCTGTTCTCAAAAGTGCCTGCGTAAAAGCAATGGATGCGTGGTAAATGCTTCCCAGACAAAGGCATTTTTTTTACTGCTTTTACTCCTGACTTATCTTCTAAAAAGTTAAATAAATTACAGCCTTTCTAGCCCAGTTGCACAACTGACACAATTTTTTACAAAGCTGTCAAATATTATGACCAAGGAATACCATTTGCCAAAATTCCAAGTATTAAAGCTAATATTTAAATTTTAAAGCTAAAATTCTTAGATTTTTTTCTAGTACTGTAAAACCTAGGACAACCAATTGTAGAGCTTCTAGCCCTTTTCTGTGAGGTAGCATTAGAAAGGGAGCAAGGAATTTTAGCTCACGGGAGGCAGGGATTCTGCTAAATTAAAGAACAACTCGTTAGCTCAGCTAAAGGAAAAGTGATAAAAAATGAATACGCCTGTTCGTACCCTTCAGCCAAAGAGAAGTATTGGGAAGTGTTATAAATAGGAACATTGTTCACAGGCTCGCTTGGGTTATCTTCACAGCGCTAGCAGCCTGATGAAATTAAAAATATATATTTGCTCATTGGGACGTATATGAAATTATAGCCTGGATAGCAATTCTAAATATCACTAGGAGTTACTTTTGTACAGCCAGTAGACATACAATTGTAGTTCATTCATGGCAATTGCCCTGTTAGGGTAGCATAGAGGTAAATTAAATTGTAGATAGTTGGGTAATGGCTTGCTACAGAAACCCATTAAAATATCTTCTTTCATGTTTTTGATAAATGAGGATGAGGAAGAGATTGTTCTGCAGTACTGCGCGGCATTTCTCTCTCAATTATTACATTATAAAGCGACTCCAGACTTGCTTTTTTTCTCTGCACGCTGGTTTCGCAATAATTTTACATGGTGTATTTATAGTTTTCCGTGGTTCTTATGGAGACACCGAGTTTCAAGATTTTTAAATAGAGCATGGAAACGTTTGACTGGAAACCATCTGCTTCTCAGCAGCAGTGACCAGCCGTGGGATAGGAAAAAGGAGACTGGTAGGGGAAGGAAAAAGAGGAAGAAGCGAAAGGATGTGCTTGCTTACCTTGTACTAATAAAAGCGTAATTAAAAGGTTTGATCAGAAGGTTCTAGACCAGAGCTAATCCCATTCCCAATTTTGGCCATCATTTACTTTATGAAATTCTGGAGATCAGTCCTGGTGAGAGAGGTTTTTATCTGGTCTCTCCGTGTAGTCGGGCCATGACATCCGACCGTCACTTCCTCCATTTTTGCCCATCCTTCCTTACAGAAGAGGTTGAGGCTGTTTGGAAACAGGGCTCCATTTGACCCAGATACCCAGCGCTAAAGCCCTAATGCTGAGCTTTGGTCACGATTCCCATTTCCGAATTTGGATATGCACAAAGAGGGGAAAACCCAGCCCGGGGGAGCCCCGCAGCTTGGCAGGTGATGCTCCGCTATCAGCGAGCGGAGCGGGGAGGACGGGAGGCGTAACGGCAGTATCGACCGTGATGCTATAAATACAGCGGTGCTATAAATTCGCTTGAGAGGCTACTGACTTTTATATGGAGCTGATAAAAGAAGTGGAGAGAAGACTAATGCAGGGGTTTTTATCAGGTTAAGGGAGGTGTGCTCGCTCTGTCTGTGAACCCAGCAGTCGCTTAGCAACATAATGATCAAGTGCAAGCCTGCGAGATCGACTGAATAATGTCAGCGTGATTAACGCAGAATAGACCCAGTGGCTGCGAAGGAGAAAGAACCACAGCCCCCAGTGAAAACAGAACCTTCCACCACGACTCCGCTGTATTAATGAGGAATAATGAACAGCAACTGCCGCTGCTCTCTACCATCACCATACCACAATGATCGATAGCTTTGCCATAGGGAGAAACAATTTCTATTTCAAACGGTGCTTCTGTTTCTCCGGCTGCGTTTGCACAATGTCCCCAGGGCTTCTGTGGCAGGTTGGGCGTCGCTCCCGGTAGTGGGAAACGCTCGTTATAAAGATGGGAGTTATGGAGGATGCTTAACCGTGCAGGATCAAGTCCTCTAGCAAAAATAACCTGTACTGTGTTGGCATAGCAAGTTTTAAAAGTGAAACTGCCGGTGGCCAGGGGTTTTTGTCCATCTCTGAGGGTTTTTTTATGACTATCTGGAAGAGTTCCTATTTTTTTACAAACAGGTAAGGCAGTACTGAACTTAGTAGCAAGTCCTGCATAGGGACTGATTCTACATTTGGATTATTGTAAAGGATGTCTGGATTTCGCAGATGATGAAATATGTATCTTGTGGGATAATTCTCAAGCCTTGCTTTTTCAGTTTACTGCTGTCCCATTAGATTCATTTCATTTCGTTAACCGTTTGTCGGCCAATTTCACAGGATTGCTTGCTTTGTCAGTAATTTTTGCAGTGTTTCAGTCATTCCATTTTGTCATTTTTATTTGCTCTCATGACTGCTGTTGTCAGAAGAGGGTCATGCTGAAGTGCCATGAAGTAAGTGACAACCATAAAGCATAGAGTATTCTATGTTGTACATTCTGCTGCTTTGTAATGCTCACTCATTGTTAGTGCATTTTAGTGATTTTGGTGTTGACTTTGTTACAAAGTGCAATGTGGATTAGATCATCCTAATCCAGAAATGGTAGCCATTCTAAACCCAGAAATAGGATGTCATCTCAAGCTCAAATAAAAGCCCCTTTCACCAGAGAAGCATTCAGCAGATGTTTTTATAACATGAGCACGCAAGACCAGATTCCTGAACTTATGTCTGAGCACCTAAATAAGGGGCATGATTTTCCAGGGTGTTCTGGGGTGAAGGGGTGGGGAGGGATGGTTAGTGCATTTTTACATACTTGCTTGAGGTTCAAAGTAAAGACAAACTAGCCCTCGAAATAATCAAGATCTGCTGCAGTCGGCACTGTCGACTCTTTCGGCCTTGGAAGCTGGGGGATTTCCCCCTTTCTCCTTCCAGCTTCCCTTGAGCTTTTTCCCTGCAGCTCTCCAAGGAGAGAGGGCTGAGGCCGTCTCCCGGCCCTCTGCCCTGCGTCAGCACCATTCCCTTACTGCCGGGGTCCAGACATTTGTGCCATTCGCATGGAAACTGTTGTTCTTGAACAGACTCCCACAGACCTTAATGATTATTCTTCACTCCAGCTGAACAGTGTTACTTGCAACAGACACTAATCATTTCTCAATTCTTCTCACTAAAATAACACTATTATAAGAAGCTCTGTATCCTGCCAGTCATCCCATCAGCCCTTCTTCTTAATCTTCCCCCAAAACAGACGGTTATTGTCTTACTTTCCTACCATACAATTTTCCTTTGACAATCCAAAAATAAAGTAAAAATATTATAAGAGATGAAGGCAAAGTTTTGGGTTGGTGTGTTCTCAAAAATCTGTAAAAAGTTAATTTCTCGCAGTAGCTCTGTATAGCTCCCAGGAGAGCAAAATGGTTTTTACATGGGCGGCTCCTAGCAGCTGTTGCAGCGTGCCATCTTTCACTGTTTGCTTCTGATATTAAGTTAACAGTAAATTTGAATCCTGCAAATCTAATTTAAAATTTAAAAGAATTTCTTGTCTGCAAGCTGTGTTGATGGCTTTTATACTTGGAGGCCGCATCATTGTGACATAGGAATTATATATTGTGATTTTAATGTGAGGCAACATAATGGGCATTGCAGTCAGTGCAGTCTTACAGCAGCAAATGTTTATAAATTACTACCATATGCTGATTCTAATAGAGCAAATTTTATTTAAAATAATTATCAGACTTTTCACCTTTTTAAAATGAAATTTGGGATTAGGCAGGTTTAATATGGATTTAATATGTTTAGTATAACAGATGATCAAATAAGGCATAAGAAATTGCTCTTATTAAAAATCTGGAAAACCCACAACACAACAAAAACATGCCTGCTCTTCAGCTGGAATGCGCTTGCTCCTTATTGACCAGGATACCAATCAACCATAAAATGCAAGACAGCTGATGGTTTCAAGGCTGTATCTGCATCACAGATTGTATTGGAGATGCCATAAATTATAATTTAGGATGCATAGGAGTTACACAAATATGCGTGGTTTTTTCCTTGGATTACAATTACAGTACAGTGGTCTCTATAACATGCTGGAGTTGATATGGCAGGGGAAGGAAGGGAAAAAGAAAGGGAAAAAAATGAATCTTGGAATTAAAGACTTTGAATTGAAAGCCTGGAAATGCAACTGTGGGCTTCAGCAGACTTGCATGACCTTCAGAGGGCTGTGTCCGTGCCGTGAAGGCTGCAGAGCTGACCGCAGAGCCGGCTGAAGCACAGCAGCTGGGAACCGAGCTCAAACTCAGTCTTGCAGGTTGCCGAATAATTTTGCAGGCAGGAGTGACCTCAAGTTGCTCTGGTTAAAACTCGTCCTAAACAGGACCGCTGTTGCAGCATGGGGACACGTACTGAGTCACAGCCTTGTCTGTGTTCCCATGTGCAGTAGGACTAACAACTTTCTTGAAGAAGGTGTGTTGCTGTAGGATTCAGTCTGTCAATGTTAACGAAGTGCTCTGAGCTTTCTCATTAAAGGGTTAATATTTATAAAAGCTTGAGTACTGATGTGGGTTTAAACTGAGCTGGTATTGAAACCTCATGAATCAGCTAAAATAAAAAAAATGTTTATCATTGTTCCAGAGATGTATTTTAATAGCCAGTGGTCCTGAACCTATGGCTTGAAAAAAGCAAGATGTCCACAGATCTTTTAATATTGCTTGTAGCCATGCGAAGCCATTGCTTTGATCCAGGCTGACAGAAGCAAAGTACAACGTTGCCTGTATTGCTTTGCTCACCCGGTATTACTGCCCGTTCGTCTGAGAAGGTTGGGTAACGCTAATTTAAGGAATACTTAAAATAAGAGCACACAGTTTACTTCTGGGGATTTTGTTTTAGTGGCTTAATATACCTTCTTTAAAGGAACCGTGACAATGATTTCCTGAACAAGGATGGGCAGGGAGTCTATGAAAGGAACAATACAGAGAAGATGCAGCACACGTGAGTTACAAAGCCGAAGGTGTACGCTGAGCCTGGAGTTGTCAGTCAAGTAAGAGAAGTGATCCTTCAGCAGCTAGCATAATAGATTTTCATCATCCATTTGATATTGCCACAATAGGTGTGAATACAAAACCATAATTTCTAGTATTTGCGAGACAGGAAAGTTAAGTAAAAGGGTAACGGCAGGTAAAGAAATAGGGAGACATTTCCACATTGATACAAAACTCATCCTGCTCTTCTCGCAATCGCTAGGACAGCATTATCCCAACCTTTTTCTAAGAAGGTTTTTTGTTGATTTGAAATTATATCATGCCTTATTAAAGCGTGTGAGACTCCTAATGCTAAGTTAAAGTAGGTAGAAATAACGTGCTCCCCTTGGTTAGTAGAATTTAATAGTTTCTTGCCATAGACTTTTTATTTGTAAGAGTGCTTAGCTCCAGTCCTGGAAGACAATGACAGCCATTAAGCTCCAAACAAATCACAGGAAACACTCAAAACCTTGCTAAGTGTTTCCTTTCTTTGTTAAATTACAAAGACATAAGTGCTAAAAGTATTGTTCCTACTGTGTTTTAAGTGAAGTACCGATCTTTCAACTCTCAAAAAGATCCCCCTGTTCCCAATGAAATATACGGAACAATTTGTGGGAAATCAGTGGGATTGCTCATGTGAATAACATGTACGTTCTCCAAAAAGTTATTCTTTGTGCTTTTCTAATAACACGGTATTGGAGCTTTATTTGAATGAGACTCACTGTGATACAAGCGTGCGCTGAATCTTGGTGTAGCACTGCTGTAGGGCCTGATGTCTAGGTTTGTTAATTATGTGCCAAAGCCCCAGGCGTGATGCGGGGAGTATGTATCTAACAGGGCTCACACCAGCCAGCAGCAAACCGAGGGAACACTGAAGAACGTCTCTGGTTCAGTACTACAAGGACCACAGTAAGGCTCATATGAGAGGAAGGGGTTAATAGCCCGTTATCGTTGCCTCGGGTTAGCTGCCTACAGTTCTTCGTTTTGGTAACTTCGTTTTGGGGGGGAGGGGGTTAGGCTAGATGATGAGGAAATGCTGGTACCACCATCTTTTTATTTAAAATTTTAACCACTCTTGTATTCAGGATGTGGGCAACCAAAGTCAAGTCACTCCCCTTCCACGGGCGTTCGCAATTGCATTGCACTGGGGAGCAGACCCGGTGAGACGCGATGACCCAACACGCTACGTCCTCCTTCCCAGCAGTCGCAGTACTCCGCAGGAAGGAGCGAAGCCGTCCTGATTACCTAGGGCAGAGGAGCAGGAGAGGGCCTCTCATTTGTAAAGCGGATCTAGTGGTGAGGGACACACCTCTGAGAGAACAGATGTGGGGTTTGACCCCTGCTGTGTGGATCATTTTTGGTACTTCATTTGGTGGCAGTTAAAATCTTAGGGAGAGACCGCAGTTTCTTCCGTAACAGGACTTTAAATGTG
>NW_009206202.1:0-17894 GCF_000690835.1 Fulmarus glacialis | reverse complement strand
TCTTCCTTTGGCTCTGTGAGATCTTTTCTGCACAGTGGTGAATTTGCAGTATTAATGAAAGCATTTGTATCTGATGCCGTGCACCCAAGTCATCTTCAGTTCTGCCCAGCACGATGGGTCAGTCCTGGGAGCAATCTGGCACTCGGATACAGAGGGCTTCAGTCAGGGTCTGGCTTAGAAATCTAACCACGGCATCCTCCAGATCATCTTCTGGAGTCCGTAACATTGCTTCAAGGATAAACAAATCCTTCCTTTGGTCTGGAAGTGCCTGAAATTAGTTGTCTGAAGGTTTTCCTAGTTGGCAGGGTATTTTAAAAGTGAAAAACTCTGGAGCTTCAGGCACCCAAGGGTTCAGTGGAAGACCCTGAAGCGTGCACGCTGACTGGCGGGCTTTTCTCATGAGAAGGAAGGGCTGTGGAGTTAAGCATTCTATGATATGAGCAGACCCGAACCTGGATCTTCTGCTTCTAAATTTGTTCTATAGCCAATAGACAAAAGCAGACTCATCTGCTCCTTCACCCACCCTGTCAGCTTCGGCATCAGAGCTGGCCTCTCGGCAAGTTTCGGCCTGCTTAGTTTGTAATCTGAAATTTCCTTTTGGCAAGAGAGAGGTGCCAGTGACTTGTTCGCAACTACATCACCTCTGGGTACGCACGCTAACAAGAATTTTGTCTCCTTAAGTTTTGTAGTGAAACTGCCAAAGTATAATTTCTGTGTAGAAGGAAATGGACACAGAAGTCCTTTTATGAACCTTAGGAGAACTGTTTCGTTTTTAAAGCCCGAAAAGACCAGCTGAACAGAAAGGGAAATAAAAGGAGCTTGTGGAGCGTGTTCTGTGAATGAATGGGAATACAAACATACCCTAAAATTTACTGAGTAGATGCACAAAGATCCAAAATCCAAGTTAATAATATGCTTCCAATACTTTCCATAACTACTATTATTAGCTATGTTACCTAACAGTGTGTAAAACTGGTAGGTTAGAACTGAAATGAAGGATCCCACCCCTCCGTGCAACGAAGGGAAGATCAACTCCAGATTGCACTTCACGGGGAGCACAAAGTGCCCGTGTGCTTATTCTACTCGGTGTTTCTCATTTAACCATGAGTTAATCTGGCAGAGCCTTAGGAAGGAAGAATGTGCTCTGGAAGGTGTTTTTCTGAACTGCTCATAAGCAAAGGTTTTGTTTTTAACTATGGCTTACCATTGATGATTGTTTTATGGGGAAGATTTGATGATACCGTCTTAGTACTTTTAACCCGATGTTGCTCATTAAAAAATGAAAATATTCAAGCATTCCAAAACCGTATTTACCACGTGTTGATATGGAGAACCTTTCAGCTGGTGGCTGATCTATCTAACTTTCCATGTCTGTTTACAATTTCAGGAGTACGGAAGTCATGAGTACTGTCTCAGGTACACGAAGTACAACAATCACTTTTACTGTCCGACCTGGAACCAGCCAGCCGATCACACTGCAGAGCAGGTCCCCAGACTATGACAGTAGGACCTCAGGAGCAAGACATGCTCCAAGCCCTGTGGTTTCACCAACAGAGATTAATAAAGACATCATGCCTACTCCTCTGACTGCTTCTGCTTCAGCTTCATCTCCTTCTCCAACTTTGTCCGATGTATTTAGCCTACCCAGCCAGCCCCCTTCTGGGGACTTATTTGGCTTGACCACAGGGCGCAGCAGGTCTCCTTCTCCCTCAATATTACAACAGCCAATCTCAAATAAGCCTTTTACAACTAAGCCTGTCCACCTGTGGACTAAACCAGATGTGGCAGATTGGTTGGAAAGTCTAAACTTAGGTGAACATAAAGAAACATTTATGGACAATGAAATAGATGGCACTCATTTACCAAATCTACAAAAGGAAGATCTGATAGACCTTGGAGTGACTAGAGTTGGGCACAGAATGAACATAGAAAGAGCTTTGAAACAGCTGCTGGACAGATAAGAATAGCTATTTTGCCTCACAAACTTCTGTTGATAACTAGAGATGGGCTGGTACTGAAATACCCCAAATGCCTTGTCTGTCTGCGAGTGCCAGCAAAATTGGGGGGGAGGGGGAAAACAGTTTAATTCCTGGTACTCAGGTAATGCAGACTGTATGCTACATGCCCAAACATAAATCTAAATATGTTACACGAGTGGGGCCATTTTATTTCAAAGTTGTGGGGAGATATGAGAGAGAGAGAGAAAATTGTTAACTTCAAAAATACTATCTCTTGATAATGCCCTTCTGCTGGAACCATTACATATCACTTTTCTTTCAATTTAAAATTGCAAGCATTTCATTTCTTTATTGACAAGCACTATATTCTCTTCTTAACATTCAGTCTCGGAGCAGGCTTCCTTCCCAACCTGTAGTTCATTTTAAGAGGACAGATTGCTTCATTACCATTCAAACCCATTTTTATTAGTAGCAGAGGCACAATATTACGAGAGGTACAGGAGTTCATATTACTCTTTTTTACTAGTTTAGCTTTGTTGGCAGTGAAGCTGGTTGTTCTGCTGGAATTAGTTCAAAGGTAACCTTGCTCTGTTTTACCTGGTATTTCTTTATTTCTGCAGTTAAACTTAGCACTCTTCCAAGGTGGCAGAACAAGTTCAATACATGCTCCATTGACTTGACCTGTAAGACGATGCAGACGTTGCATAAAAACTGAGGAGGAATGCACACTTAGAGGTACAACAAAATGAAGCTAGTTTGAACCTGAGACCCCCAGTTTTCAACCAGCTAAACTACTGCTAAGTCGTGGTATGAACTCGACAAGCCAGTAAAATTTGGGGTTATGTACAGATGCATCTTTTGGACTTCACAGTCAGATACTCAAATATGCTGAACCCTGAGAGATGCTGGTTAATTCAGTGAGTGGTAAGTGCTTAGCTATTTTGAACATCAGGCCAAGAAAGAAGAAGATGATAGATGAATGTTCCCATTGAAGTCAGCGGGAAGGTTGCCAGTATTTTAAGTGAGAGAGGGATTTCAGCCTGTTAGCAGAAATGGAAATGTTTCAGCTTGTTAAAAAACCGAAAAAGGTATAAAGGCAATGCCAAGGTGGAAGGAGGTATATAGTGTCTCCAAACGCATGTGTTCCAAGGGCCAGGAGAGTGGGGTAGGTATCCAGTTTCTCATGTTTATCACTCGTAACAGGTATTGGCTTCTTGACAAGGGCAGCAGACTGGGCACTTCGGGGGGAGCTGGACGCTGCCCATCGGCTCTCCAGCGATTTCTTTGCAGGGCTGTTCGTGAGGTCGCAGGAGAGGTGCGTGCGCCGGGCTGGAAACCAGGCGGCTGTGGCCGAGCTGGGCTGGGTGGGGGGTAGTAGAGCTCGAGAGCTTTCCAGGAGACTTCAGTCAGCAGGGGGAAACACCCAGATTTGGTTAATCTGACTTTTTTTTTAAAGTTAACAAGTCTCTCTCTGCATGTTTGAACTCCCCTTGTAATTAACACCTCTTAATATCTGTGAGTTTTGTAGGTCTTTATTAACATAATATTCAAGATGTTCGAGGTGGGTAAATTGTGTGTGGATGGCTAGACTGCCTACCTACCATACTTTCAGGTTCTCTTACATTTTGCAAGGTACCTGAACTTTCTTTCCTTGATATGGTCCTTGATATGGTCCAGCCTATCTCTAATTTTTTTTATTGTGATTATTTTTGCTCACAAAGAAGTGTCTAATTAGGTCTGCAACAGCCCTAGTATGAGTACATAAAGTTTAGCATTTTAAATATCTTTCTTTACTGCAAGTTTAAATAGTTGTACAGATAGTTTATAAGCACAATATTTTAAGAAAATAAGTGGCTGGTCTACTGGGCAGCCTTTGTGCCACTTCAGTGCTAGAAAGTTAAAAACAAAAAACAAAAAAACAAAAAAAAAAAACAAAAAAAAACTTTTGTGGTTTACTACTATTTCTGTGGAATAATTATAAAGTCTTGACCTTTTTAAAATCAACCTCATTTGGATGCATCTGAACCAGCAGAGCTGTGTTATATTTTCTATCTTTGCTAGAACTTCTACAAAGGAGGATGAATATTTCTTCAAAAATGGTTATAGTTACCAACGCATTGGGTACTCATAAAAAGCAACTTATTTAGCCTCCTGCCCCCTTTATGGAACAACAAATCTTTTGACTCAACATCTGTTACTACGCTATATTTGTATTTGAAAGTTCCAAGTAACCTTGTAATAAAAATCAAGTACTAAGGCATTTTACTTCCAAGAGTACTGAATTTTTCCATAGGTGGTGTAGAAAATGGCAGTTTCATTCAGATAGTCAATACAGGCAACTTGAGGCCATCAAATACTTTAAGAAGTGTAAAAATGGTAATTTAGCCATCATTGTCTTCCATTTGGTGATACGACAGAATTCAGTAAATAAACCACTAATGCCATGCTCTTTTTTTTATTTTTTTGGGTACAGTTGATATTACCTCTATAATATGTGCCAGAAAATACGTTAGAAAATACGGTAGTAAAAGAAAAAGTAGAAGTTGACTTTTAAGCTGCTTTTTAATCACAACCTTCTTGTTGAATTTGCGTTGAACAAGTGCTGACATACACGGTAAATTACAGCTGACGGTAATCCCTTTCCTACACAGGTGTGTTTCTTGCTCGTGTATCTTTTCAGGTACTGAAAGAATAGGTACAATACCATTAGCAGAAAAGAGGTTTAACACATTAAAGAGCTAACGAAATAGTTTATTTTTACATTGTGTCGTACAAAGTAAAGGTAAGGAGACCTGAGAGGACCTACTTTCACCAATAAAATACACCTCTGCCAAGATGAATTGGTCTCTAGCTCTGTGATGATTTTGCTACAGAAAGCAATAGTAACAGATACGACGTTGCCTCCGAGTATTTTCATCAGTCTGGAAATGTTGGGGGGAGGAGAGAAGACCCATTTATTTCATGCTACTACGATAGTGAAAACCAAGTTGTTAGAGATCTATGAAATACGTTATGATATTCTGGGTTTTAGGATCAACTTTTGTTTATATACTGTAATTTAAATAAATTGCATTTACATGCCTAGTTTCTGTAATATTTGTGTATACAATACCAAAATCTTACAAGATGTAAATTGTGTATAACTGCACAGACTCCTTTCCCTAGGTGTCTGAGAACATTTTAAGTTTAATTCATATATTATACAATGACTAGATGTGACTGTTGATTTACAGAATTTACATATCACAAAAGTTAATTATTTGTGGTACTTAAGTTAATAAAAATAGTGATTTTTTTTCTCAGTTCTTAAAAAGCATTACCCAGTTGATCTGGCGATGATTGTGTGTATGAGCCACAAATATTGATAATTTTTCCATTACATTTTTTCTTTTCTTTTCTAGATATTAATATGTTTCTCGCTATAGTTTGTGTAACAACTTGTGTTCACGTTATCTATGTTGCTGTAATTTTTGTGCTTTAATTCCTCTTATTTCGACTGATTAAAAAATCAAGCTCCTGTAACTTGCACTTTTCCCCAATCCTTAATACTCTTGTATGGCAACCAAAATTACTGTAAGAAATAAATATAATATTGCACTAAGGTTGTGGTTCTGATTGCAAACAGAGAACACTGTCTGAATTTTTATTAAAAAAAAAAAAAGTTGCCAAAAAACTTGCAATTTGATGTTATTGAAAGTGCATAAAATGCTTTAACAAAATGTAGATAGAATTAAGGCAAAATAATTGATTTATTGTTGGGAAAAACATTTCCTTTTTATTTCTTCTTTTTGGTTAAAGCATTCTTTATGCCAAACATTAGTTCATTTACTGAATTTCAGATTCATGTTTGAAATTTGAAAAGTAAAAATTTTCAGCAAGAGGTAGAGAAATACGTATCTATTTGCCTTAAGGTGGATTTCAAATGATCATGGAATATTTTTTTCCTTGGCTGAGCGTGTGTGGGGGAATGCATGCTCTGAACGCAGTGCTACTGGTCGTACAAGGCACGCGGTTGTGGATCTGTTCTGCAATTTAAAAAGGCACTGAAGAGTTGGGGGGGGGCTGGAGTTTTTGTAGGGCAGAGCGGCTTTACAGAGGAGAAAAGGAAACAGCGCTCCTTATGAGACTTTGTGCATCTTGTGACTAAAAAAATGTACCAGCAGGGTATAGTTGTACTGTGATAAACAAGGCGTAACATGAGGGGGGGGCAGAGGGGGAAGGAAACAATTCATATCTTCTTTTGGCTTAATCTAAAAATTTGTTTTTCTATCTTCAAATGGTGATGCAATGAAGAATATTTTTTATTTTTATTTTCTAAGATACTGGAATAAATGCCTAGAACTGTTGCCATTTGGTTTCATATGTTCCTTAACTATGACTCTCTTCTCAGATGTTGTTCTAGTTCATCATTTTTGTAGTTACCTATTATTTCTCTCATATTTTTCCAACAACAATTACGTGGCAGCTTTGTTTTCTTAAAAAACATAGAAGGAAAAAAAACAGCCTTTTTTTTTAAATTTCGGGTATTGTGGCAATCCAGTGATAAACATCCGTGTATCTAAATAAAGTCAGGTCTCTACAGTGCAAAACGAAGAATGCTTTGCGATTGTCAATGCTTTGTTGGTCAAAGACATGAGAAGATTTGATCATTGCTGTTGTAGTGTACATTGTATCAATGTGTTGTGTTTCGTTTTGTTCTTGGTTTTCTGTATTTTTCTGCATTTTGTGGTCTTTCATTACTTTTGTCCAAAACCATGAAAAAAAAACCCAGAAGCTATGATGGGCCATCCAGAATAGCACGATTGTAAGGATACTTCGGAACGTGGTTTAAAAACAAAAAATGTACGTGCCTTATAATTTTTGACCTGGATCAACTACACTGTATTTAACATAAAGAGCTTTATCTTCAAGGTGTTGCAGTACCTGACAAAAAGAGCTTTGTAGTGCTGGTTTTTGAAGCGAGAAGTCCACGTCACTGCATTAGGAAAAGTGGTTAGAAAAACTGAAATGATTTACATCTTATTTCGAAACATTTTTGGCATTATGAGACTGATTTGAAGTCCTCTATTCAAGTCAAGCAAATGGGCGGGGCGGGGGGGGAATGAAACGAGACTGTTATTTTGGGTTCAGTTTGCTACCATAAGTACTTGCTTGGTTATTCGTGTAGTTGACATGTACTGTATTTCACAGACAAGGTAACAATAATAAATAAAGCAAGTGGACTTACGCTTTTAAGTCTGAAACAAACTGGTTCTATAACGCTGACATCTAGTGGAATTCGATGGACATAGTCTCAGAGCAATAGATGATCTTTTAAAATATGTATTTATTTTAAACAATTGTCATTCTTTCTATGAGAAGTCATTTTAGCAAATTTTTTATTATTGTAAGTTTGCCTGAATATTTAAGTCAGAAAAAAAGGCTGACTGTATAATTACACAAATTATACACTGAATGAGAAATCTTTAAAGAACTGTAATGTGTTTTCTAGTTTATATGTGGTTACGTTCTATCAATTTTATGTTTTAAATGTTAGCATCTCCATATGATCCTTCATCTGCATAAGCATGTTTGTTAATGAGAATATGGTTTTCGTCTCCAGTGCTGCAAATCTTGGACTGTTTTGAACAATTTCGAACATTGCAGTCTGATGAACAGCAGGTATTTCAGATCCAAACTGCAAAAGATTGCAAGGTGTTTGGGTTAGGAATTAGTTCAGAACAGCTGGTGGGTTATTTCCCAGATGTACTGGCAGAACTGAAGTTTGATTTCTCAAGTAAAATTTAAGTTTTTCCTCAGGACTAATGCTAGAAGGAATATGTGCACGTGTGTGTGAGTTCTTGTATGCTTTTAATGTAAAGGTTCTTGGACAGCGTTAGAAATTAATGTACAAATAGGACACCAGTGTTGCATGTGCTTAAAAATGTATTGGAATAAATGTTGCAGTGTACCTTTTGCTTTGAAAATCTGAAGAGAATACAATATACAGAAATCTCAAAATGTAATTCATGTTTTAATGGGTTATTTTCCACTGATATTTTTGCATTATCTAATTGTCTCTAATCGCCTAGCTTCCTTATATACTTAAAAGGCATTTAAAGCGATTTCTTGTAACTTCTGCAAAAAAGCCTTGGAACAGCTGAAATTGAGGTTTGGGGGAGAGGAGATGATAACCTCCCTGCTGCACAGCCTGCTGAAGCCTTTGGTTCATTTTCCTTGAGGATGTTCTTCTTCAGAACGAATCCTGAGGGAAGCGTTGCCTCATTACCATGATGTAAAGAATTCACAGCTCCCTAAACGGGCGCTCGGTTGTCGATAATGAACTTTGAGAACTGCCAAGCATGGTACTCCCTACGGAACCTGCCCCCTAGAAAATATGTAGTGAGGAACTCTTGTGATCATGTCATTCATTTCTCATTTTGGTTTGACCTTGCTGGTGCATCCTGAGGTCTCATTTGAAGCTGATCTCAGACCTTTTAAGACGTGCAGTGGTGAAGTCAAGGTGAGCGCTCTAAATCTCTCATTAGAGGAGAACAGATAGAAAGGTGGCTGAAACACAAGTTGAAGTGTCGTTTACTTATTAGTCCACACGCGTGTTGAAAAATGAACAAAAATAACTTCTTTTATATCTGATCATTGTCAAATTTGAGCTCTGTGTCCAATTGTGCACAAAATAATACTGCGATTAGAATTTTATTTTTTTCTTCAAGCCGTGCTGTATCCCCTAGTCTCCATTTGCTCTGTCTCAGCAATTTTCTTTCTTTACGAAGCAGTGGGTGTTAGTTTTAATGTGTGCAACATTCAGTAGGTCTATTTAATTCACCTGTAAGACTTTATAGTGACCCAGTAACAGATACATGCTATACATTTCACTTGAGGTTATCTGAAATCTCTAATAATGCTAATTTTCTGCATTACAGAGAAGACCTGAAACAAGAGTAGGTGACTTCCAGAAGATACTTTCAATTTTTAGAAAAGAAGTTTTCTTTCAGAGAAAAATTCTTCACACGCTAAGTGTATTCAAAGCAGATGATTTACACGCCTTGCCTTTTAGTCTATCATTTCTGCATGTGTCCTCACTCAAACGGGTGTTCCCGTATCGCCTTAGTACTGCTAGGCAATCTTCAACCCTTTAAAGAAAAGTCACCAATACTAGACCTAACACTGTGTGCATTAACTGTTTGTGCTGATGACCAGGCTGGTTTATTCGCAGGGAAGGTCAATATAGCGTATTATACACTTGAAAGACCAGTGCAATGGAAACAGGGAAAATTTGCTTGTACAAAATGCACCAAGTGGAAATTCTGGCCATGAGTCCGTAGGACTGATCTATTGGAGGTGACGGAATGGAAGAGGAAATCTTTGTCTTGATAAAGACACACACAATACATAGCCATGAAAAAGGCAAGGCATTTTCAACAAGAAATAAGGACCTAGTGAGTGGGCTGAAGGGCGTTCACAGGAGCTCATCTGCGACGGGTACGATCGGGATAGGTGTGGGAACCAGCTGCTAGCGAGATACTGTGACTGGGGGCTTGCAGCAGGTTTTAAAATTACTCCGTCTATTTAACCAAGCAAATAGAAGGCTGAAATGAGATGTCTGCTTTTCCCACTCACATGAGTGGGTGAACAGCCAGGAGAGGGATTTTAACTAAAAGGAACGTCGGCGCTAGAAGAATGTGTTACCAATTGGTGATGAATAAATTGAGATTGGAAGAAAGTCCTAACTGGGAGAAGAGTGGGGCTGGGGTATAGTCTCCTACGAGGAATAGCACGGGAGGTCCTGACCCCAGGCACTGAAAGTTCATAAATTCAGGAGAAGGCCTGTGTTTATTTCTCACGGCATGCAGTTCTGGGCAAAGAGGGTGGTGGGAGCCCAGCCTACCCCGGGGGCAAGCCCCCAGTTGGGAAGATGATGGAGGCTCTAACCCCCTGTTTCCCCGCGGGACTGAGGTGTTTGCGCTGTGCGATGAGGGGTGGCACCTAGAATCATAGAATCATTGGCAAGACCTCTAAGATCATCGAGTCCAACCGTCAACCCAACACCACCATGCCCACTAAACCACGTCACCTTCCACGTGAAGCCCTTGTTTTGTAGGGTTTCAAATCCTTTGGCCCAGCATGGCACAGGAGAGGCTGCAAAGGCTCGAGGCCCAGTCTCATTCATCAGAGAGCAGGGTGGGACAGGAGGCACTGGCAACTGGGAAGCCCAGCCATCACAGAGCGCTCCACCTGCTACAGGAGGTGATTATATATATTTACATTAAAAAATAATAATTAGATTAATACCGAAGCATTAGATGAAGCGCTGGAGCAGAGAAAGAAAACCTAGGATAGGCATCTAAAAGATGCGAAACCTAACGCGTGGCTGCAGCGTTAACAAATTTCGGGGAGGGGGGGGCTGTGTACTGCAGCGGTTTGTTCAGGAAAGGTAAACTCCTGCCCCCTCTGCACGGCAGCGCGTCCTCCCGTTAGCAAAACGCAGGTATTGGAGCTGCAACTCGGCAGGGATTAAATTCAAGATTCCGCAACTCGGGGACTAGGCGCCTAGCCCTGATGTTGGTAAGAGCCGTACCGGTTATTCCTCACCTTCAGGTTCTGTTTGTTTCCGTGGGTTGTTTTGTTCTTTTTTGGAAAGAAAGAAATTAAACAGCTAAAGGCCATTGGCTTGAGCTTGGCATCACCCACACCCTGTCCACTGTAGCTGGGAGTTTTCACGTGTATTACATCACAGCTGACATCATATCCTAGATCTCTGTAAAAAAAAAAAAAAAAAAAGCCAGGAAAGCGAACACCAGGTTTTGTATTACCTGAGTTAAAGAGAAACAAATTTAAATTATTCTTGACAGATTTTGTTAGACGGCTCTGTGGGCACGACTCCCTTCACACGTCCCTCTCTAACAGGGTGCCCTCAGGCTACCAGGGCGGACTGAGGGTGCGCTAACCCCCGGGAGGGGAAGGGGAAGGGGAAGGGGAAAGAGAAAGGGTCTCCCGGGAGGCTGCGCCCGAGCACGGGGGTGCGTCGGCACAGCTGCACCCAGCTGGAGGCGGCACCGCGATGCGCCGCGCTTCTTTCGCTGTTCTGTTAAAGCACCTGAGCAAGCCGGTCTCTGCAAAACCTATTTCACGTTAGGTAGAAGTTACTGAAATTCAAAGTGATGGGCTAGCACCTGGTGAGGCCTGAGCCACCAGGAATTCCTCTACCAGCATCCTGCTAACGAGAACCCAAATTATGACAAATGAAGGCACCTGGCCACCACTCGGGCATTTCAGCCTCCCCCTGTTTACTGACTGCTTGTTGCCTGGTCATGTGGTTCAGCCGCGGGGCTTATAAAAGAGAAGGACGGGGAGGTGGGACAGTTCTTGTCTCTCCCTTGGGAAGAGCTGGGCTCAGAGCGCTGGGGCTGGAAGTCTCATCCCTTCCTCGTGCTGCTTAAGGGTAAGGATTTTTAATTTCAGCCTATTTTGCTTGAATGCTTTTGTTTGCTTGTTTTGTTCTCTTCCCCCAAGCTGTCTGGTGCTAGGTCATATCATCCTCCTTCACCTTAGAATAGAAGTTATCAGGCAAATACTGGCTTGGGTTTTTAGTTCAGCTTGTATGTAAAAATAGCAGAAAATTTGTAGTGATTTACATAAAGCCTGAAAGCTTAATTTTTAGCAAAACATACTGATTTTCTTTTTTTTTTCCCACCATTAAATAAGATATGAAGGAAACTTTCTAACTAGAGGATGCTCCATCAGATGGGAAAAATCCTGTCTGGTTAACCACAATAACAAAGCCTCTGAAGAACACTTTTCAGAGATTTGAAAGGCAAAACTAATATTCAGAAACAAACAGAAACCAAGGTGTGATTATGGATGATTCACTGTTCCCTAAAGGGGCACAGAGTAACCTATTAACAAGGGTATCAGTGTTGCCATCCAGTTGGATAATGGCAGTATTTCATTGTATTTGCTCACTTAGATAAAACTTTTTTAATTATTACCTAGGCTAGTAGGTATTGCTCCAACCTATATTTTGGTGATCTTAATTTGGAAAGGGTTGGATATTTGTACCTAACTATTAAATTCAGAGACAAAAGAGCAACAATGTCTATGCAATAGGGCTAATAAAGGGCAGGATTTAAGCAACATTTTCTAATATGTTTAGAGTCCTTCAATATAAATAGCATTTTCTTTATAATATGGATACTCATTACTTCAATATAAGAATATTTGAATTTGGCTCTGTTTGTAGTGTTCAGCTAGAAAAGCCAAAGGCCAAAACTAACATCTGAGGTTTACAGAAGGAAAAGGTTATTCCAGTGCAAATTAGCAGCAGTGCAATTTTAAAAGCAGTAGGCTTGGGTAGAATGAGCTCACTGGAGAATTTGTTTCCAGATTGCAATGGAAAGAAAGCCCAATATTTAGTAGAGAAATGTTATTATAAACTTGGAATACTACCAGACTGCATTTGAGTTCTTATATTGCTACATTAAGAAAGATTTTGATTGCCTTTATTTTTACCAGTGCTTTGTTAACCACATTAAGGTTTCTTGCACTGTTGTGCAAACATAAGGGAGCCAGACCCCGAAGGGGCTTAGTTAATCAGGATTTTTTTCTAGCTGGCATAAATAGATGAATTCAGGGTAAGATGATACATGCAGTAGTTTATATTTTACCAGAAATGGCAATAGCACTCTGTGTGCCTGGGAATAATAATTGATCTTGAACTCGAGCATAAAGCTACTAACGCTTATTAGGCTGGGATGTGTAGGCCAATGTCCAGGGCTGTTTGACACAGATGAACACATACGTTTGACTAATAGCAACATTAGTAATAACGTTAGAAGTAGTACAAATGTAATTATCTAGTACCATATGGATTAAATGAATGTCCATTGCTGAAGAAAATTAGTAAGCGGGTGAGCTAGGGCATGGAACGGCAGGCTTAAGGAGAAGATGGCCAACAGACCTGAGAAATGTCACCTGGGGACAGAACTACTCTCTCCTGCCGTTTCCCAGTACAGCAGGCAAGGGAACATTAGCTGATCTTGCATATAAAAGTGCTTACCTTTGGTTTAGTAAGAGAGGGTAACTTGGCTCTTCTTGGTGTCTACCACGAAACACGAGAGCTCTGGTAACGGTTGTTGAGAGGAGGAACCTGCCCATGAAACAAAGAGCTGCTCCTCGGCTCTGGCCCCTGCGGTTAGCAGCTCCCTTTCTTCCAAAGGTTCAGCAAACGGCGATTCCTGCCCAAGATTCAACAAAACACCTAACACGATTCTAAGAATGTCTTTGTAGTTCTGCTGGCCCACCTGAAGTGCTTACTCTGCTTACTCTGTCGTATGCTTTGCTTTCAGAGAAAGGCCATTAATTATGGTGCTAGGCACGTGCAGTGTAGGCTTTATTCCAGAAAACCCAGACTTTTAACTTAAGATCTTTTCCATTAACTTAAGATCTATTCCATTTCCAAATGCTAGACTGTGGACCTTCCTTACAAAAATCAACACGACATCACTTTCACTTACAGTAAGCACTTGTCATAGATCACTGTAGATCTAAATATGACCCAAAATATTCTCTATCAGAGATATCAACTACGAGGTTGGCCAAAAGTGCTTGTGAAAATCAAAACCATTTGAACAGTCGCAGGTAGGATTGGCTGGCCTGACTTTTCTCTCTCAGTGATATTATCCAGCAATGCTCTACCCATCCTAAGCCAGGGACATCTCTAGCTGTCACAGTGCGACCCAGGGATTTTTTTATTAGCCCCTGCTAGCTGCCAGCATCTCAATCATACTCGTATCGTGGTCTTATCTTGCCAAGGAAGGACACTACAGCACAGCCACGGCAGGAGTTCATGGGAAGGACGCAATGCTTCAGCACAGCGCGTGCTGGGCAAACGGAGCTCAAGGGTTCTACCAGTCCCACCATCAGTCTCCTTTACTGTACCAAAAGTAGGAGATGTGAAGTCGGAAACTGTGGATACTGCAAGAGGACGCCGGCACCCAGCGGGATGCAGAGAGGACTGTGTTTATCAACTGGAGCCTTCTTCAGACCACAGTGTGAAAACTGGGAGGACAACTGGCTAAAGAAATGCAGTTTAAAGCAGTCGCCCAAACAGCTCCAACAGCATCTGCATTTACCAGGAGCATTTTCAACGCAGAAATGCCCCACGTGAGCAGATATAACTGAGCACCTGGGGAAGCCCAACTATTTGAAGAAGGAAACAGGTCGAACAAGTCAGTAAATGCTGTACTTTGAGTTAAACGCCTAGCCGCACCAGCAATGCCAGGAGCTGAGACGGAGACTCCCCGATAGCGACGGAGGGCCAGAGCTAACTGCCCGGGCACGGCTTGCGGGAGTGGCACCCGCGGCACCCGCAGCAGCCGGGCGAGGTGACTTCATGCTGGGAAAAGGGAGGAGGCACCAAATAGCAGGGTGGTGTCAGGCACAACCTCGCTGGCAAAAATGTCACATCAGAGGACATCAGGCAGACAGGACCAGGCAACACCTATAACGAAAAGATAAGCCTCAGCCTGACAAGTCTGCAGTAAGGCAAACAAAATTGCTTTTGATACAGTTTAGGTCCTATCTTACGCTGTTGCACCCAAGCGAAGTTTTATGCACAGACCAAGAGCCACATTGTTTTCCAAGTTTGACCATCTGAAGGCTGCTAACATGAAAACCCATTCTGTGACTGCAGCAAATGCTACTGCCCGTACTCTCGTAAGGAAAGGAAGCATGGCCACAAGTTATGAAAGACAGCCTACGGGGAGGATGGTAGCTCCGATGCCACTGCATAAGCCAGCAGCTGTGGAGTAATTTGTTCATGCAGTAATTCATGCTGAACTTGAACACTAATCAATTATTCCAGAGGGCTATAAAATTACCATGGACTCCTTCTAGGCTAGGGTCATCCTGTGAGCTTAAGATTTTGAGCATTAATTCACCAAAGAATGTAACTTTCAAGATTTTTCCGCACAGAGGAATGATGCGGGCGCAGGGTGGATGCTGGCATCGTACTTGCTCCTGCCTCAGCGCCTCCAGCGCAAGCTCCTACATTTGACTTCTTCCTGGCCTGGTCTCTAATCATGGATGCTATTGTAGCAAAATATTTCTTTATTCAGTTAAACAGTTCTAATAATTCTTCAATGACAGTGAGGAAAATTGCTATTAGTAAAAACTGTAAAGCTTTTTACCTGACATTTTCACAAGTCTGAGCAAAGGTAGTATTATTTAGCCTCTTTGGCTTCATTGCCAAAATGGGCAAGAAAGCAAGTTGCATAATTCCTCTAAAGCTTTTGTAGGCATAGGCCTTACAAGCCTTTTAAAAGAAAATCAATTAAATTGGATTCTTAGCGATGCCCCAGCTCCTGACCTGGCGGTAGCCTGAAGTTTATTCTTCACACAGGACTCCTCTTGCAGTGGAGCTTGCCGTCTAGATAATTCATTACCCTTGTTTAGCTTTAAATTTTCAGTAGCTCTGACATCTTGTACTTTTGCAGTACGCTGCACTGCCTCAAACATCTAGAAGCCAAAATCTGGAATTCAACACCAAAAACGCTGACCTGGGAAGTCGTGCGAGCCTAACACTGAGCATCATCTTCATTTTTATGGTGGCAATTCTGCTAGAAGTTTATGGTCAACCAAAACGGGTGTAGCCATCCCTGAGCTTGGGCTGAGCAGCAAGCAGCAGCTGGCACAGCTTGGAGGGGGACAGGGATGCCGAAAGCCACTCTCCGGCTCTTCGGTTGCGATTTGGCCATCCTCCTTCGCCGGCAGAAAGAGAGGAGATGAAGGTATCTGACTGCACAGCTGTGTGGTTTTCTGCTTTTCGGAGCCTTCACGGAGCAGAATGGCACCATGCCTCATCTGAGGGCCAACAAGCCGGTATTTTTAACTCTGAAGTGCCAGTGTCTCTTTCTTTTTAGGTAAACCTATAGATAGATGGCTGTCGTGCGAACAGCCAGCTCGAATGCAAGAGGTAACCACCAGCTCCCCTTCCCTGTGGGCAGAGCCCCTGCTTCCCATTTTCAGTGGGCTTAAATAATGGGAAGAGCTGAAACTAGCTGAAGCTAGATTTTTTTATGGCTGCTTAAATAATGGTAATTGTTAAATTAATTTTGCCCAACTCCATGCGGCCTTTAGAAAATGGCCATTAAACTCTGATTTTGTGGCAAGCTGTACTAGACCACCACGCACCTCTTTTTAAGGTTTCCTCGCTGTGTGCAAGGCATTTTCCAGGCAGTTGAAGATGCATCGCCCCTTTTCTGTCTGAGCTTCCCAGACTCTGGGACAAATATGTCAAGTAATGCTATTTTGATCAATTCAAATTCCCTTTTTGGAAGCCATCCAAGGCAGTACTCTGTACACTTAGCGTTGCACAGTCGAGATTGATATTTTTTTTTTTTTTTTTTGTTCTTTTCCTCTTTCCATGGACTAATATATCAACTTCCCTTTCATCAACTAACTTTATGGCAGTATCTGTAAATCACGGTAGAAGCGGTGTGCTCAACGTGAGGAGAATTTGGGGAAGCTTCTTCAAATTCACTAAAAATTAAGCACCATGTCTTTAGCATCCTGTTGGTAATAAGATATGGACAAGCATGCAATAACGTGCCTACATTATTGCAGCCTAAACCTTGAAGGCTCCACATCCCTGTGTAACATAGCAAGCCTGCAGCAAGGTGAACACTAATCACACGAGATGGCAGCAGTTCTTGAACTTCATACCACAAGGAACTGAATTGCTGGTTGGGTATTAACCATCTGTGGATTGCACTTTGAAAGCTCCTATTGTAGGCTGAAGTCTCTCAGAAAATCATAGGTGGCTTTAAGTCTGCATTTGCAAAAGCACTCATCTAAATGTAGGTGCTTCAGATAAATAGCCTCGGTAACTGGCATTTGCTCTACTTGATAGAAAAGGGACTTAAAAGCTTGAATATGCTGAGATGATTGTGACGATAAAGCCTTCCAGGTTCAGGAAAAACGGCAGAGGACACGCAGACCACATGCAATATAAAATTTTGCTGGTATGCATTTTATCTAAGCCAAACCACCCCTTCAGAGGAACTTCCCTGTGCTTCACTTTGTAATTTCCCCTGCCTCCCGCTCCCCTTCCTTGTTAAAAGTCAAAAACCGGTTAGGTTGATTCTCACGATTGAAAATCTAGACAAAATTAACAAGTTGGTAATGGCCCATTGCACATAAAAACCTAGCAAAACACTCCACTGCTTCAAGGCTTTATGTAAAATAAATTGGATGCAGGCGCATTCTTCACCATCCTCTTAAGCCTGCCATCTGTGCAGACTAAAAATAAAGCAGCAGCTTAAGGAGAGGTTTGATAAAATGCATCCGAGAAATGCATTGGTAAAGCTCTGCCAGGCTTTTACAATGACTTTGAGTTGCTGCAGAGGGGCTCTTCATCACTCTCGTGAGCAGCCAGCCTCTGCGTGACCTGCTCGATGGGCAGGGTAACTGCATCACCGTAAGAGATGCTGGATGGCGATGTCACATTCGCCAAGAGCTCTTTCTCCAGGAGAGCAAAGTTGCTGCCAAACTGGCAAGAAAGGCAGATGTAATTCAGACAATATATTCAGTCAGTAAAAAGAAGGCAATTAGCTACCTACAATTAACATGAGAAGATCCTCAGGCACAAAGTGGGAATTACGTACTCATGTATTGAAATACCGTCAGTTTGTATGAGGTGAAACTTCCCATCCGCTCTATCAACAGCCACCAGAGCCCTGCAGCGGGGGATTTAAGCCAGGGGGATTTAATGCAGCTGCAGTTTCTGCCGCGCCAACGCAGCAATGCAGGACAGCCAAGGGTACCTGCTACCTGTGAGAATGTCTCCACCTCCCATGTAACTGCTTTTCAAACTACGTCCTTCTCTCGTTATTGTTGCTAGCAATTATTACAGGAATAGATAATATTATAAAATACTATAAA
>NW_009206201.1:0-38188 GCF_000690835.1 Fulmarus glacialis | reverse complement strand
GCCGGTCCGCCTGTTGGCCGGTCCGCCTGGCTTCTGATACAACCCTCTAAAATGTTTTGAAGCTGAAGTTGGACCTCTGATCCAGAGCCAAGAGCAGTCCCTTATTTAAAACTGAAGTCCATAGAAGTGTTGTAATGAAAGCTGAGACAATGTGTGATGTCACAATGTGCTTGGGGGAATGGAATGTCTTTGTTACTTGCTTGACTGTTTTTTTTCTTGCTGCAAGTCCTTTGAGTTTGAAGGTTAGCTTTGCACGCAATAAACAGCCCTTTTTGAGGGTAGAACAACAGGCTATTAGGTGCTTGCCCTTGCATAACTAACTTGTATGGGCTCATGAAAGGTGCTGCTCTTCCTTTTTCTTAAGGTCTGAAAAACAAAATTCAAAAATCAGTTTGTTCATCTTCTGTCTTGTTGATAGGAACTTTGCCAAATCTTTTAAAGATTTCTTTGTAGTATATTATGAAGAACAATGTGTTCCTACTTAAACTATTTGAGCTATAAATTTAATTTTCAGTTCTATCTAAAAAATTCTCACAGGCAGTTTAAGATTCCACCTGATGGATGAACAAAAAGGTCTGTCTTGGAATGATTTTGCTTGGGAAAAGCAAATGGAAAGCTGCTTTTAAGTTCACTTTTTTTCTGTGTTACAGTCATATAAAATTACTATGCTATCAAGGTTTTTCAACATAGCGAATAGCAGAGCTGTTGCAACAGTAACTGTGAGTTGGAGTTTATGCTACTACATGTAAATAAAGTTGCCCTCAAGTTGTAATTTTAAATCTTGTCCTGAAATGTATTGAAAGCTCGTACCTTCTAGAGAGCACATTTAAAGTGAACTTAAGGACTAAGTGCCAGCAGAGCACTCATGATGGGTGGAAAATTCTGTAATGAGTTTCATGTCGAATCTTGTTGTGTATGCAGATCCTGTCTCAGAGTTCATACAGAGTGTGCTATTAGAGCTGAAGATTTTTAATTCAAAACATCTGTTACAAGTCACCATTGGCTGACAACTTCAGTTCTTCTAGTAAAGCATAAATTTGAAGGAATTGTGACTATTTAATGGCTTCAAATAATGTCTGTGGGACAGAAAACTTCAACCTAACTTGGTAGTTCCACATTTTAGGTGGAGGTGACTACCTGACAGGCTTGTGAACTGCCTGAAGGTATTAGTCTCTACTAATTTCTCAAGGTCTTCACTGAAGAACCCCTAGGGAGAACCATTATAGCTCTACAGGTCTGCTGACTTAAAATCATAGATTAGTTTGGATTGGAAGGGACCTTTAAAGGTCATCTAGTCCAACCCCCCTGCTGTGGGCAGGGTCATCTTCAACTAGATCAGGTTGCTCAGAGCCTCGTCCAACCTGACCTTGAATGTTTCTAGGGATGGGGCATCTACCACCCCTCTAGGCAACCAGGTCCAGTGTTTCACCACCTTCATTGTGAAAAATTCCTTCCTTATAGCTAGTCTACATCTATCCTCTTTTAGTTTAAAACCATTCCCCCTTGTCCTGTCGCAACAGGCCCTGCTAAAAAGTTTGTCCCCATCTTTCTTATAAGCCCCCTTTAAGTACTGAAAGGCTGCAGTAAGGTCTCCCCGGAGCCTTCTCTTCTCCAGGCTGAACAACCCCAACTCTCTCAGCCTTTCTTCATAGGAGAGGCGTTCCACCCCCCTGATCATTTTTGTGGCCCTCCTCTGGACCCTCTCCAACAGGTCCATGTCTTTCTTGTGCTGAGGACTCCAGAGCTGGACACAGTACTCCAGGTGGGGTCTCACCAGAGCGGAGTAGAGGGGCAGAATCACCTCCCTCGACCTGCTGGCCGCGCTTCTTTTGATGCAGCCCAGGATAGGGTTGGCCTTCTGGGCTGCAAGCGCACGTTGTCGGCTTATGTCCAGCTTTTCATCCACCAGTACCCCCAAGTCCTTCTCGGCAGGGCTGCTCTCAATCCCTTCGTCCCCCAACCTGTATTGATACTGGGGGTTGTCCCGACCCAGGTGCAGGACCTTGCACTTGTCTTGTTGAACCTCATGAGGTTATGCCAGTTTCCACAATTGAGTTGGCATAAACGAAGCTTTAGCTGCACCTGGAATTAACGTGGCTCAGTTTTTGCAGTCAATAGGTTAAACAGTGTGAAAAGATGCTCTCTTGAAATTGAAGTGCACTATTTGTGCTAGAAGGGGTCCTGTTTCCAGCAGCATGCTAGTGTGCTTTTTGCCCTTTCCCCCCCGCCCCCCGTTGAGCCATTGTTGGCATGTGGTGGATGCTTATGGTTTGCTAACCCAAATTTCAAATTTGGTAGAAATTCACTTTGACTCATAGAAGTGCTGAGGTTCGAAAGGGAACTCTGGAGATAATCTAGTTCAATATACTCCGTATTCACAGCAGCATATTTATGCCAGTCTCCAGTTGGATTCTGAGTATCTCCAAGAATGGGGACTTTACTATTTCTGAGTTGCCTGTTCCATTCTGACTGCAGGCAGAATAAAAGTTCTTGTTTAAATATTTCAGTTTGTGCTCGTTGCCTTTTTATCCTTTCCCTGGGCACCACTGAGAAGTTTGCCACAGTCTTCAGTCCCACACAGTGTTTATACACATGGATAAGATCCCTTCTAAAGCCTTCTTTTCTCCAAGCTGAGCAGTCCCAGCTTTTTCAGGTATGCAAGCCCTTAATTGTTGTTGCGCTTTGCTGGACTCTCCAGTATATCTGTCACTTGTACTGGGGAGCCCAGAACTGGATATGGCACTCCAATTCTGAAGAGCTGGTGAGACGACATTGAGTCAAGGGTGATAATTACCTTCTTCCATCTGCTGGTGACACTCTTCCTAATGCAGCCCAAGGTGCTGTTGGCCACCTATGCTGCAAGATTGCTAGATCTGTGGCTCTCTTCCACCAGTGTGGCGAGTTAAGGTGACCCAGCACAAGGTCTAGCAAACACTGGAGCTGGTGCAAAGAAGAGTTTTAATATGACAGGTGGATGGTGGAGAGGGGGAAGTGAATCAGATATGACTTGCCTCTTAATGCTCACTGAGGAAGGCATTTCAGCATCTGACTGCAGCGGTCAGGTAAATAAGATTCTGTTTTTTCATTTGTTATTGGTGCGGAATGCTGATGTGCTTTATGGTCTGCTTCTCAGGTGCTTATGGTTAGAAGTAAGTAGCTATGTCTGAGTATTTTAGCTATACTTACGTGGTCTTGAACTCACAAGTGAAAACCACATATTTAATCTTTACCTTGGAAACATGATCTAGCTCTGTAGTGTGACTCTTGTCCAGGCTTTAAGAGTCAAGAATGGATTGTGGTGTAGAGGAGACTTGAATCTAGAGGCAAGTCCTGTGGTATACTTCACATGCTGAGTTTTAGCTTGAGGGGTTTAGTTTAGCTAAAGACCAGGCCAAATGTGGTGAAGAAAAATCTGACCTAATCATATTTCTTAAATGAGGGTGAAAATTGAAAGCTTTTCCACAGAAATAACTGACCAAGATCAGATGAGTCTTCAATATCCAGTTACACTTACTACTGCTCTAAGTATACTGTAGTTGTTTATCAGTACCACAACAGCATCAGCCTTGCTGTTAGCTTTTTTTGTCATTTGCCTGCTTGAAATGGTCTCATTTTGAGTAGGAAAAGGGAATAGGCCAGGATAATCCAGTGATGAAGCTGAAACTTTTATCCTAAAGGCTGAAACTGCAGGAAGTGACCAGGCTCGCACGCTTTCTCTAAATACCACCTCCTCTTGCTACCACTGAGAGGACAGTACTGGGCTTGATGAACCATTGGTCTGACTCCACTTTTGCATTCTGCACTGATTTCTACAGGGTTGTTATGTTTTTTCTAAATTTGTATTGAGAATTGCAGAAATGGAATTTTTTATTAGCAAAGGCTTGCAGAAATATACCTTATTAGATTCTTCCACTAGTTTAATAGCCAGTACAGTCTTTTTTTTTTTTTTTTTTTTTGAAGAAGGAGTAGGGCTTGAGCTGATTGAGTTCTATGAAAGGCATTAATTTGGTATGATCTGGAATGAATCAATCGTTTTACCATGCTTCTATAGATAGTGTGGGACTGGCTAGGTAGGTATTTCTTGTATTATCTGAATATTTCAGTCTTATCTGAATCTTTTACCTTATCTTGCTAGTTTGAAAATAAATGTATCTTTGGTCAGATGTGGCTTGGCTTTTCGAAATAAAGACCAGAAGCTACGTCTTGCTCTCTTCAGAAAGTTGAGTGGCACTTTCTAATACTTGAATGACTTTACTTTTCTTCCGAGTTGATTTTGGCTACTCGGGTAATTTCTAAAAAATAGCTCAATTGCTACCAAGTGAGCTTTCAGTGAGTTGAAGCATTTTCGTTTGATAGTTAAGGGAAGAGTGTACAAAAGGAAGTGGGTAATATTTAGCTTCAAATTACTAAGGAGTTGGCTTGACGTAAGAGGGCTTAATGGGATGTTTAAAAGTTTGATCCTTCATCATGCCCTGCTTTACTCCATTTTCTAGAGGATTCAACACTCTACTACATCAGGTTGCAAAAAATATGGGCTAAGCTCTTCCTTTTCTGACATGCCATACTGTTAAACCAGTATGGGTTTTTTCTTAATTTGATAATTCCTGGCAAGAACTTGGGGATTGGAGAACACTGGCAAGAACTTGGGGATTGGATTGAGTTAACTATGACTTCACAGAAAGTACAATTAGCTTTTTGGTAAGGCTAATCTGGATAGTAATTTGCTTTGTTTACACTGACAATGAAGAGAAGCTTATGGATGTTAACTTCAAAAGTATGAAACTTAGGGAGGATGTCAAGAGCTCTATGCAATATTCTATTTAGAGCTGGTTAGGCTTGCATCTAAACTTTATTTAAATACTCCAGAATGCAAACAATATCCTAAACATTGTTATTCTGCGAGCCATTGGATGTGGAAAAGGAAATGAGTTTGAAAAAATAGAGATAGAACTGTTGGTAAAAATGCCTAGTTCAATAGAAGTTAATTCTTACTGAATGAAAATACCCTGTTTTGATGTCTTTGATCTGGTTTTACATGAACTCTTTGCATATTGCAATGTATTACTGAAATGGTGGGTTTGGGGGACTAGTATAGTCATTTTTCTGACTGCCTTTATTGTGGAAGTCAGATCTGATATGTAAAAACACTTAAATTCAGCACTTGTTTGGCACAGTAGGTATTCACACGGTCATGCTATTGAACTGTAACAGGTTTTGTTTTATAGACTTGCCTCTGACTTAAGCTTTACTGTAATGGTTTAAACTTGCTAATTCACCATTTGAGTTGAGAGGCACCACTTAGCCTGGAATAGATGACTTAAAGATAATAAGATATATTTCCCAAACTTTTTGACCAGTCAATTGCCAAACACTTGTGACAGTCCTTTAAAAGCTGAATACAGTGATGTTAATAGCAGTATGTGTAAATAATATTTTTGGTAGTGTTTCTTGAACAGAGTTGACAACTTTGCTTGCTTGACTTACTGTATACTGTTCAGATGCTTGTGCTATGAATGGCTTTTTCAAACCTTGTGAAGGCTTGACAAACTATATGTCAATTCAACAGCCTCAATCCAATTAAATAAGACAAATCAACCAAAAGTTCAGTTGATAAGTGTAGCTGGTTGTGAGTAGCCACTGAGAGTAGTCCTCTGCTAATATATTGTTGCAGATCAGAAAAACTTAAAAAAGACATTACTATGAAGAATTACAGGAAAGTGTCAGGAAACAGACCCTTTTTTTCAGAAAGGGAAGGATTTATAGTTTTATAATATGACAATAAAACATAAGATGTAAAACAAATTCAAGATATAGATTATCTATGTATTCAGTAAGTAAACACCAGCAGCTTAAATTCAAAAAACTAAGTTTAGTGTCAGAAGCCTGTGCTGTTCTCTTAAAACTGAAAAGCAACAGCATTTAGGTAGTACCAATGTTTGATTCGTGTGATGGTAAATGGTAGTGTTATTTCACACAGTTCATAGATATTCTCTTGAATTTGAGTATCTCTTCCTTTATCCCCTTGGAAAAAACGTGGATCAGTCCCATTTTCTAATGAGCTATGGGTGTACCTCATATGAGTAAGGTATGCTGAAGTTAACATAGTAAGACTTGGAAGCGAGGATGTTTTCTGTGCTTGCAGCGACCTCTATGGGCTGATTATTCTGATCTTTGATTAATGATGCATGTAACTTGCCTAATTTACTGGCACAGTGCAGTGTGGATTTAGGACTAGTCTAAAAACAGATTTTTAGATTAGAGAGGCTTGATTTCTGAGAGCATTCACAATGTTGAAGCAGTTTGAGTACTGCTCTAGAAGGTATAAGAATGCTACATTTCAGAGTTTGAAGTTTTAAGGTGTCTTAGAGCCCTGAATTTTATGGCTTGGCAAATGTGAGAAAGTTTATGAACTAACCAAGAACTTGTTCCGTTGTTACAGTGCCATACTAACTCAGTACTCTAACCAGTAGGTACCTCTAACACCTTGAAATATTTTTCCAAAGAATGATTTCTGTTTAGAAATAATTTCTCATTCATAGTTAGGTTCTAGATGTTGATACTTTATTTGGCTTCTACACCAGCTTCAGTAAAAATGCTGAAGTAGATTTCTTTGAAGCACATGGATACTGTAAGGAGTGCACTAGCCAAGATAAGAGGCCACAAACTTAAGTTAGGGATGATTATATTGGTTAGTAGTGGGAAGGCACTAATTAGCTATGGAAAATGAGGCAAAGATTAAAAATAGCTAAAGATCACAGGATTTGTGATCCTGAGTATCTTTACTTACCCACTCAAAGGGGTGATTTTATGCTTGCACAAGCAGTCTTGGTTGTATGGTCCTTACAACATTTTGAGGGCTTGGTTAACTATACTAGGATACCTTTCTTGTGGGGTGCAAATACTGTAACATACTGATTGACAGTTTTCAGTTTCCTAGTAGACTTCTGAATTGTTCATAATGTAAGATGTTACGAAGTATTGAAGGATTTTGCTGAATAATGATGTCCTAAAAAGTGTGAAACTTCTTATAATACAGAGAGGTGAAGATTTAAACTTGAAAATCTTGATCTGAAGTTGGTCTCCTCCTTTCATATCACTGGTTAATCAATCCAATTGATTTTGACTAGCTTTGTTAATGTCTTCAAGCTTGCTAGTTAGTATTTATGAAGATTTTTGTGTTAGTTTAACCCTTCACTTATGTTAAACTAGCTGGTTTAAAGTCTCTTAAGATCACCTGTGCGTCAAAGTAATATGACAGTGTGACTGTTTCAATTCAGTGGCTACTCAGATAAATGTCTGTTGCAATCTCCAATTAGGTCCTCCTTTAAAAAAGGCATGTTAAGCGGTGATACTATATTGCTACAGCTTGTTCTGTTTCGTGAATTGAGGTCATCAATAACAGAACCATGCCTTCAATTTATAAGGTATTTACATTAATAGTAGAACTTCCCCTGAAATGGAGTCCAGTGATCAGAATAGCTTTGAATTTGTTATATTTTTGTATATACGTCTTCTATGAAAAACTTCTGTTATTAGGTGGCATAGCTTGCTTTTATTCGCTATCCTTTATGCTACCACTTCCCCAGTGTGCTAGTCCTGTATATCACCTGCATGCGGATGATTACTTTTAGTGTTTTTATCATTGCTGAATTGAAGGTGGATCTGAAATCCTTAGTCTGAAGAAGTTAATTCTGTAAGTCCCTTGGAGTTTACAAAATCGTAACAGTTCATATACTAGCTAGTAAATTTTATTAAATTTTTAATGCTTGAAATTAGTAATGAGAGGAAACTAAGATTTGATTCTTTCCTTTGAATTACTATGCAGTAAATTAAGTGCCAATGTAACTTTGTCTCATCACTTAATTAAATTCTTTCTCCTAGCTTTGTACTCCATCATACTGTTCTGTGTCTTTCTGTGGATTCCCTTTGTCTATTTCTATTATGAGGAGAAGGAAGAAGATGATGGCAACACCTGCTCAGTAAGTTCACTCTACCAAATGCACCAAGCAGTGAAAAGACAAATGAATACAGGCAAAAATGAAAGCAAGAATGATTGTCCGACTTGAATAGTACCATGTTAATAGCATTTTTAAGTCTATTACTACAGTTCCTTTAAAATACTGAGGCAGCTCTTAATAACACTTAGTCTGACATAGCCTACTCTAAGCACTGTGGTCTCACATGAAATTAAACTTTAGTGAGATAAGTAATTAACATCTGTATTGCCATGAATTCTTTAAGCTTCCTACAAATTTCTTTGAGTCTGATTTCATATACAGGAAATTAAAACTTCTTACATGAGATTTTCCTTAGAATAGAAAACATGTATGAATAGGTTTTAAAGTAGAAGACAGGAAGATTATACTAATTCTGAGATAGATGCTAAATTTGAGTACCTTCCTTCTTGTAGCATTTCCATGTTTTCTTGAGGTAGGCAGTAGTAATTTACCTGAAGCTAGAGCTTAGTTATTTTTGTAATGCACTGAAGGTTTTTGATATGCATGATGTTCTAGGGAATACAATAAATGCATGCCAGTAAGGTGTTAACTTCTCAAATGAAAATACTTTTCCTAAAGAATCTTTTAATCATTGATCATGATCATTTTCCCCGCAATTTAGTTGTAACCTTAACATGAGAAAAAAGACTTCTAATCATAGCCATAATATAAAGCATTAGTAATAAGAATTTTCTTTGAGTGTATTTGCACTGAATGAATGTACCTTGGCTTCTGGCCACAGCTGTTCACGTGCATAGTTTATGATGGAAGCATAATTCAATGTCATTGTTCATAGTTCTCAAGCTATGAGACTCTTCAAGAATGTATGCTTCTGACTTGTATCTAAAACTACTCATGTTTTCTGTGGAGGTCCTTACCTGTTATGCTAAGTATGTTTTGTCATAACTTGTTGGACAAATCCCTTTGGATTTATTTTTTGTTAATATATTAACTTTCTCTTTAATATACAGCAGGTTAAAACTGCACTCAAATATACTCTGGGGTTCATCACAATTTGCGCAGTTCTTCTCTTAATTGGGTAAGTATTTGTATTGAACATTGAACAGGGGATAAACTAAATAGAACCCCAAACAGAACTTTGTTCTGTGCAAGATTAAAAAGGTAGATTGTGGTGCACTCAATCTGTATAATGAATATCTAGCTTTATCTCTAATAGGGCTTAAATATCCTGAGAATTAGGTATCTGAAAAGTAAGAGTTTAACTGGAAGCTAAAACAGTTTTCTTAATTGTGGAGGTACTTGTGCTTCCAAGTTCTGCCTGTTTGTGCAGTGTGAACGTCCATCAAGGACATGATGGCTATGACATTTACAACTGTATTGATATCTCAGTGTACAACAGGGAGTAAAATATTTGTGCTCTTTCTGTTTTCTGCCTCTATCAAATGCTTTCATGGACATCCCAAAACAGCTTTTAGGAATATGAGTAGGTTTTATGTGCTTGTACTTTCCTAAATGGAATTGTTCTGTGAGGGACATAAGTATAGTGTGGGGTTTTACCTGACATAGTTGTGCCTTGTATGATAAAGGTTTTGCTGGCATTTGTTTGAAAGGCAGATATTACTGAAGTGGGTAACTTGTTTACAGCAAGTGCTGTTATTCTGAAACTCCAAGCAGTATTACAAATTCAATTTAAGATCGCCATTAAGCACGACATGCACACCAATATTGAAAGTTTCTAATGTGTGCTGTGTCATAAGCTTTTTAGCATTTTGACTGCAGCAATAAAGTTGGTAAAATTTACAAAATGCATGCTAAAATGATCCATATCGAAGTACTGGAGTGTGAAGTAGAAACTAGAGGAAAATTAATGCTTCTAGTTGTATACCACCTTATTGGAATATTGTTTTAGTTTTGATAAACACTTAAGGTACATTTCTAAGAAGTCTATTGTCCTTTCAATTGAAAGTAACATATTTGCTATTATGAGAGACTAAAGGAGTTTGAGTTACCTTAATCATGGTCTAGAAATATTACTAAAGCTTCTGACAAAAGCTGTTTCTCTGACTGTTGGCTCACATCATAGGCATACATATATGTACGGTATAATATATCCAGTTTAGAAAATTTTGCAGTATCTCTAGTAGGTGTCAGCTGAATCCTCAGTAGCTGTAAGCATTGTTTGTTCCTCTCTTCCAGTAAGATGAAACTTGGTTCTTGACTTCCTAATTGTCCTCTGTGCTTTTAGGCTTTTTCTTTAAAGTCTTTCCAACTTGTGAATTACAGCAGCTTCCATGATCCCCTCTGATACTGTACTATATGACAGTGAGATTGACTTGCAAACCAGACAGCTGTAGTACTTGGCCTGGGACTAAGTTACTGAACAGTGCTTCTCAATAGGTACGGACTCGAAACCCACTGATCTAAACAGCAGGAGCATCTGCTGCAGGGAGGCAGGACTCCTTTAGATACTGATAGGGATTTTAGTATTTCTGGATTCTAACTGGAACATTTTTTCTGCTATTATACATATGAGGTTGCTTGCTTTCTTTTAAGATGGTAATGATTAAATACTAGCATCATCCTAATGCCCTCAGAATGGAGAAGCACCTTTGCTACTTAAGACACTGCTGCAGAAGAATATAATACTTGTCTGTCCCCTTTAAGGGAAACTACAAGGCTGAACAGCTCAGTTTAGGAAGCAAATGAGGTAACTGTGCTGAAGAAAAATGTGAACTTTGGTTCTAGTATAATTTTATATATATATAAAAAATAGTGGGTGTCTCAGTGTTCATGTACATGCTTGTTATGGAGAAGTTATCTGTCTTAGTCAACTGTCTGTACAGCAAGGGCAAAGAGCAGCCTCAGAAGTCCCAGTGTGATAGGGAAGAGATAAAAGTGTTGGAGCTGAAGCCTCTACATGAGGGGCTCAACTGAATGTGGTAGTGAAGACTAATCTTGCAGTACTGCCTATACCCGGCAGTAGCAGGAGACTTTTCTCACTGGTGGTCAGGAACAGACCAGCATTAAAACAGACTGGAATTTTATGTACTGGATTTAATTTTAGGAGGCTAGGCTTAATGGACTGGAATATTCATGCACACAGGTTACAAAAGCAAGAGGAGCTGGAATATTTCCTGTTAAATGCCTAGCAAATAGTCTGTTGTCTCTTTGTGCTTACATGACTAGTGTCTCATATCAAGACAACCTCTGTTCTGATTGATTTAGCAAGTAATCTGTATAATTAAAACAGGTCAATAAATAGCTCGGTTCCCTTAAAGGTAGGTCTACATAAAAAGTCCCTACCTCTTTCCTGGTCAGCAGTCCTCAAAGCAACCATAAAAGCTGGATTAAGCTTGAAGTTTAAGAATCTCTTTTTCTTACCTGGATGTTTACCTTGCTCTATTAGAGATCTATGTGACCATTTTAGGAAACATATCTGTTTTGTGCCAGATGATCTTGGAGGTTTTTTCTAAGTTGATAACATGGCTCAATGAGCAGGATTCCATTGTCTAAATTGTTAGCAGGAGTAGTATTTATACCTCTTACTCTAGTTGTCTGTTACAAAGCCTCTTGCTGTGGCAAAAATGTGCATGTCTGTAATAGCACTTAAATGCTCTGCACATAAATAACTTGATGCATAGTATCATTAAAAGCAAAGTATAGGACAAATTTATACTGGGATACTTGGAACTACTATTTACTTGTAATGGCTTTCCCTTCTTAGAAATTATCTACTTTCCTTGAAAATAGTTTATTTACTCAAAATGTCATGTGCTAGAGCTGAGGGACTTGAGATACTACAATCTACATTAAGGCACCCTTATACAGCAGTCTGGTTTGAACTAAAGTATTTGCTTTTGAGGCTAACGAATGTTTGGTTCTGAAAGGAATGTTTCCCTGACTGTCAGTTTTCAGAATTAAACTGGTTACCTTAAATTTTCTAGAACCATTAGCTTTTAAAAAGCTGTGAATAGATGTCTAATTAGCCTATAAATAATTATGCAAATTATATTATAGCAGAACGCACTTTAAAGGAAATTAGTTTAAATCTAGTATTGGAAATTATTTTCCTAAGGATGACAGTTAATGGCATTCTTTGATTTAAGGATCAAACTTGACCCATCTACACCTGTGTGTTATTAGCCCTGCCAAAAGTTAATAGTTTTAAACTGCTTGTCTTGCATTTACTTTCCTTGTTCTGCAGCCTAGATATTGATCTAGATCTTAATCATAGTATTCCCAGGATGTGTTTTAAACAGCATAGCAGTTTGCTTCTATTCTTAAAATTACTGCAGTTAATAATTTAATTTGTGTCCAGAACTCTGAGTGTAAGACATCACATCACAGCTGAGCTGCTCTGTTGGCTTGCATTAACTGAATTCTCAGCTACACTTGTAAAACCCTGCACTGGCACTTGTACTCTGTTCACTCACTGTCAATGGACTGACTTGTATTGCATCACAGTGATGACAGGTGAATGAAGTTATTTAACATGGAAACTTCTCATTCTGTTGATGGCTACTATGGCCCTCAGGCTGCATTGACCATTTAGTCAACATAGCAAAATAGCCAAGACTCTTGTCAAATTTCTTCTTGCTTAGTGTGCATGAAGAATAGGCCTAAACTGCTGTGTGCTGTGCTGGCGCAATGGATGGGCTGTGTTTTAGAGATCCTTTGGGAGTGTGGACTGGATGCAGGTCTGTAAAAGGCTAGGCATGCTAACGCTGTCTTCTTGTTCTTGTGGCCTGTTAAGCTAGAGGCCAAAAGTCTGTTCAAGTGGGCTAGTTAGCCTTCTGGCTAGTTTGCTACTAGCTCAAGAACCCTGTTCAGGAGGGGAAGTAAGATTCCTGCTTGCTTGGGACTAAAGTGTGTGAATTTATAGGTCCTGCATTCCTTTCTGAGGCCCTTGGTGCATGGACCTTGAGCAGGAGCAGAATCGGATGTCTATCTCCTTCAGTCAAGATTTAGCTGAGTACTAATTGAAGAGTATGTGTATAACGAGTACTGTGGCTTCTGCTCTGATTAGTGTCCTTTGACATGCTGGTTGTAGGTAGTCTCAGGGGAAAAAAAAAAAAATTAACCCTATTGCTCTTGGAGCGGGGGAGAGTGGAAAGGCAAGCAAATTATAAATATCCTAAGATGTTCTTTCATGTCGTTTGTTCCTTGGCCTGTGGTCCACAGATAGCAAATTCATACTGATGCTAAAATAAAAGGACTTGAGCTCACTTAGTTTCCCAGTCCCCTATTTTAACCCTTTTTAGCAAATAAACCTGCAGTTATTTGTGCTGCTATCTCTTGTAAGTAAAAATTTTGCTTAACTTTGTTTTAATACCTGTGTCTTGATTTTACCTGGATGCTATTTTACAGAAAGAATTACTACTAGAGGCAGATACAAGAATAAAAATCTTAAGTCAGCAAGCATGCATCAACTTAAGTAAATGCTAGCCTTAATCTACCTCTTGCACAGTCAAGAAGCTGACAAACACTTGTCAATTAAACATATTTTAGAAGTTAAGATTTTAGTTTTTAAAATTTTAACTTTGTTTGCAGAGTACCAGTTTATTTTTGGTTTTGATGTGATGATTAGAAGTGCACACACTTAGCTTAGCACTAGCCTTTGAAACATACGCTTATGTTTGAGAAGCTTGAGGCACACTCCTGGAAGATGCATATTTGTTATTCATTTGTTTATTGGGACTTCAAGCAGGGATCTAATTATGTACTCTTTCTTTCAAAAGTCCAAAAGACACTTGTGAGCGTTCTTTATGGACTTTGGTTTGGGTTCTCACATTCTTTACCTAAAAAGTTTCCTTCCAAAACTGACTTTCTTGTGACTTGTAGACATTCTGTTTTATGTCTGGAAGCTATGGTTTCAGATTGGTATGGAGGTACTGCTTTTTCAGCTGTTACAAAAATAGCTGTTTTGTCTATGGAGGTGCTGAAGAGTTACTCTTATTATTGGATTTTAGATGGGGAGACTGACAGAAGAAAGCTTTCAGCTATGGGACTGTTCTATCTGACATTCTTCTGAGCTCTTTGCTAGTCTTTGCTTATTGGGAGGTCAAAAATATTTCATGAACTTCTCTGCAGTTCAGTTCTGTGGGCCAACTACAGAACAAGGAATGGAATGCAGCAAATGTGTTATTTTAGTTGTAATAATGGGAGATAAACATGTCCCTTTAAACTTTAATGAATGCTTGGTGTGGGAATCATTAATTGTTTTATTCTAGCTTCCAGAAGCGTGGATTTTTAAGAGAATTTGTCTCAATTGATGCTTAAAGTCTTTTTGCTCCTCTGCACATGAGTCAAACCAGCATAGCAAATCGGATTAATACATCTTGAGCGTAGGGTCCTTACCTCTGTTAGGACTGGTAAATAGAAAATCACTTGTTCATTGACCTCAGGCCTGACTCTGCACACACTTGGACATGTACTCTGCTGATCTAAATACAGCATTTGAGGGGAATGTGAATAAAATGAAACATTGCCTTCAGAATTTTTTAAACCTAATGTCATACAATTTTTCTTCAGGAATAAATGGATTTCTGTTTCCTTAACTTGGAAGTAGAATTCGTTGATATTTGACTAATTAGGGTAAGTGAGATGACTTTTTTGCTTTGCTACAGTGCTTTTGTTCCTTTGGATATTCCCAACAAGAAGAATTCCACAGAGTGGGAGAAAGTGAAGCTCCTGTTTGAAGAACTTGGAAGTAGTCGTAAGTTTGAGATTTGTTCTGAGCTTTGTACAACTTGCTACTAACTTATTTTGGCATACTCATCATTGAACAAGAAAACTAACTTTCTCGGTGACAGTCTAACTTGACTCTAACTGCTCAGCTACACTAAATCTTTGCAATAAGATTGTTCTCTTTATGTTCAGACAAAAGAAAGTCAGAACCATGTTTAAACTACAGAGAGGAGACACTGGCAGTGTCTGCTTTCAGTACAGTCCCCATTTGACAGCAAGGATTCCAATGTTGTGTGCTGTGATATTAATGGTGGGGAGCAGAAGGTACTTTCTTCCATGGAGTCTTCACTTAACGCAGCTTTTAAATGTTACATGGATACCTAAAATCAGTGAACTTCAGTATGGTGAGTGTGTCTCTTGTCGTATGACAGTTTTCGAGTGCTTACCTAATTAAATGTGATACTGCTGTTCACTGTAACAATGAGATTACTTCATAAGTGTCTTTGTCTATTCAGACAGGAAAATTGTATGGATGTTATGATCTTTTTCCCTTTGTTCTCCTACTATTGACCTTTTCTAAAATTGTTTTGTTTGCATTTCTTATACTTGTTTATGCTAGGGCTATAAGGAACTATAGTGAAGGCCAAACTCCATGAAGTTGTATTTAACCTTTAGCTTATGCAGTTCATGTGTTTAGCCAGGGTGTGTTTTCAGAGCAAAGGTGTGAAGAAAGTATTTTATAGGTGAGCTAAGACAGACTTGATGTCACTTTCCAAATGTATCCAGAAAAATGGTAACTAAAAGTTATCTAACAAACATTAATCAAAATGCGTAAGTACTCTAATATTTGTACCTCATTCTTGCTGTGCATCAGAGTATTGGCTTCTGTCTGATAATGCTATGAGCCTTGGTCAAGTTGTATTGTGCATTATTCTAGGAATTTTGTACTGACTAAAAGGTCCCTGCAATTACATTTGCCAGCTTTGTCAGCACTTGATTTATCCCTTCAGGGCCGATTGACTTTGTATGTCCAGTTTGCTTAAGTATTCTCTAACCTGATCCTCTTCCATCAAGGGTACATCTTCCTTCCAGCCTTTCCCCCTGGTCTCTTGGGCCTGGGTTTCCTGAAGTCTGGTCTTGCTCGTAAAGACTAAGGCAAAGAAGGCATTCACTACCTCAGACTGTTCCATGTCCTGTGTCACCAGGGCCCTTGCCCCACTCAGCAGCACGCTCACGTTTTGCCTCGTCTTCCTCTTGCCACTTACGTGCTTGAAGAAGCCCTTCTTGTTGCCTTTGACATCCTTGCAGAATCTTTCATCATAATACGTGCTGTGCTGTAAGCTGTGCTTGCAAGCATAGTAGATAGGGAGGACAAGTCTATAGCTTTTTCATAATTTTGGCTGTCTGCTTGTTTATTTTGCTTGCTTCACAAAGATTCTAACTGACAGCATGGAATAAAATGCTTCTTAAACTGTTTATAGAGGTAGTGACAGTGGTTGAGCTGAGTTGTAAACTAATTTTTCTAGGCTACCTTGATATGGCTGTCAATTAATTATCCAGCTCTGGACACGTCCTTGCTATGAAAGTATAGTATAGCTAATGTTTATTTCTAGGAAGGTTTAATCATTAAGATGCTGGATTGGGATGTGGAAGTCTGGTTTTGATTTCTGACTCTACCAGCATTCTCTTGTGACTTTTAATTTCATAGGGTAGTCCAGATTGAAGAGACCTCAGGTCATCTAGTCCAATCTCCTGCACAAAGAAGGAAGCTATAAGGTCAGACTAGGTTGCTCAAGGCTTCATCAGCTAGTTCTTGAAAAACCCCTAAGGATGGGGACTCTTTCATTTCATGGTGGGGAAAAAAAGTCTCCTCTTATCCAGTGTGGGTATAGACACTGTCACCCATTATCTCACACTCAACTACTATGCAGCACTGAAGAGCCTGGGCTCCACCTCTTTGATAAGCAGGAAGGCTATATTAGGTCTCTCCAAAGCCGTCTCTGTTCCAGGCTGAACAAGCCTGGCTCCCTCAACTTCTCTGCATGGCATGTGCTCCACCCTCTGACCCACTTAGCTCTCCCTTTAACTTGTTCGGATTGATCAATCTTGCCTGTAGTGGAGGCCTCAAAACTTGTTGCGGTATTCCCTATATGGTCCCTTCCCTAAATAGATGGGCATGCTCCTGTTGATACAGCCCAAGATGCTGTTGGACTTCCGTGCTGCCAGGGCACGCTGCTGGCTTATCTTCAGTTTGCTGTCTGCCAAGACCCGCCCCCAAGGTTTTTGTAGAGCTACTCCACAGCCAGCAAGTCCCTGGTCAGTATTGTTGCAAAAGGTTCTTTCGTGTTCCAGATGCTGGAGAATGAGGACAAAATTCTTGCCTGTTGTCATTACTTGTACCGTTGTCCTGTTTTTATATTAACTTATCCTTTTCCTTTGTTTTTCTGCAGTTAATCCAAGAAATATAAAGATCTTAATTTTGGATGTTTGTTCTATGTGCATTCAGTTTGTGTTGGGATTATAAAAGCAATGCAAACTCATTCACTGAGGCAGAGCCTGATAATATACTTCTGGTATACAATTATCAATTTTTCAGCCAGTTAATTTCTTAGTGTTCCATTGAACATAGTTCAAACTTTTCAAATGGATATTAAATGTTGTTTTTAAATACATGTACAGGAGCATCATCAAATATGGTATTTAAGTACATTGTGTGATACTTTAGAAATAAGGGTCACTTATGTGTGGGGACTTTTCCCCTAAACTTCAGAACACAGGTAAAATTTTCACAAGTACTAAAGGGGGAATAGTGCTGGGTTTTTTTGTTTGTTTTTTTTTTCAGTTTTAAACATAGCTGTAGTGTTTGAAACTTATGAACATATTGCTGTTAGCTTTGGGAATGTTTGGTATTATTTTAGCAAAAATAGCAAAGGAAAGATTTGAGCGGTGAAGTTGGATTTGGTTGTGCTATTCTATTAGTTTTGGCATTTCTGGAAGGAGGCCTGTAAGGTTGGTAAGAAGAAAGATGCAGCTTCTCATGAAGGATAACTGTAACAGGATTTCTCAGTTTGTGAATGCTTGACACTACATTCAGGAAAAAGGAATGGAAACCAGCTAATGAATGGAAACTGGCAAATAATTCTGTGTGAGTAGGAATAAAAGTTATTGTGCTCTAAATTCTTGAATTAACTAGAGGGGAGGGGAGAACACTAAATGGTAGCTCGATTTTTATGGCTGGGTGCAAACATGAAACTGATTGCTTAAAGTTAACTTCTATAATAGCTACTATAAATTTCCATGTTACTATTTAACCAAAAAAGCTTGGCATGTTGTGTCCTGTACAGTGAGGTTAGGGACAGGGCTGTTGTGAAAAATTATGCAGGAGGATTCAGGGAGTTTGATGCCTTTGGGGATGAGTTTGGTACTGTCTTTCTTCTACTACCCCTTTTCATTTCTAGAGTGATAGTAAGGCTACAGTAACTTGTTAATCCCCTGACCTTTTTCCAGTTTGTACGTCAAGATGTATATGGTCTGAGTGAAGCTGAGGCGTGCAGTCTGGCTCGTTTGGTTGTTTGAAGGATCCATGCTTGCCTGATTCTCTGGGTAGTGCTTTATTATGAGAAATCAGGTGATAACAAACAAAACAAAGATGAACCATCCAGAATACATTTGTAAATTGTGAAAATTACCACAGCACCCTGTGGATGCCAGAAATAAGTCTTGAAGAGGCATTAGACAGCTATTGGAGCAAGTTCATTAGTGGCTATTCAACCATTTGACTGAATGCAACATCTGTGAACTTGTAGCAAAGGCAAGATGCTTCTTGCAGGATTGGAAGAGGATCTACTACTGACAAAAAGCTGTGCTAGGTGAATTTTTCATCTGAGTTGTTATGGCTGGTAACTATGTCTCAATTTTTTCGTTTTCTTTAGTCTAATGAACTTAAATATCTTCAGGAAACCAATTTAGGAAGAAATGGTCTTAACACCTCCACTCTAGGAATTTTCAACAGGCTTTTTTTTTTTTTTTTTGCAGATGGCTTGACTGCTCTTTCATTTTCCATTAGTTCCTTGACTGTGATTGGAATGTTGGCAGCTATCACTTACACAGTAAGTTGTTATGCAAATGCTTCAGCTCTCTGCTTGCAGTTATCACGGGCTATACCTGTACAGAAAACTGTCATCATATTAAATAGCTTCAACAGTGTCTTCTAGCTCTGGGTTTTCATGGTTTGAAACACTACTTCTAAGTTCTTGGAATGAGAGGCATAGCTTTTTTACTGCAAGTTTAAGAACCACTGTTGTATTTCTTCAGTCACTGAATAATCAGCCTGTTTGTAATGCTACATGTATGAACTTCTTACCAAGGTAAAATTTTGCAACAAAGATGAAGCTTTAAAGCTTAAGATAACTGCAGACAAAGCTTTTAAAACTTCTCAGAAGTCAGTGTTTCCTTCATAGGTTTTAATCTTTAAGTTCATGTCCTTGCTAAAATAGCTTTCTTTTCCATTGCAGCCTGGCTCTAACATCGTAAAGTTGTTCCCACATAGCTTTGCTAGTGAATTCTAAGTGGCTCCATAACAGTAGCTCATGCAATAATATATTTTGAAGCATTGCTAGCCAAGGAGATGTTTTGTGGTAGCTTGTTGTCAGGCAAAGGATAGATGGATAAAATTCTCGTAGAACAAGGATATAAGAAAGAGGGAAGAGTGTTTTGGTCATAACTGGGTAAGGGGGAGAAGTAACTGCTAAATACTACCTTTAGACTCTTAAACAAACCTAAATTGAGTAACAAGCATAGCTAATGATTTTCTGTCTTTATACCAGTGATTTCAGCTGGTCTAAGTTACAGCAAGATTATGGGAGGCAATTCAGTACAGGTTCTTAGATGTGTCAGAACACTGACAACTCGGTGGTCATCAAGCTCTGTGCAGCAGGTAGGAGAGCAATTTGGCGGATCAGCTAGTAGGTATCTCAGGTGACCTGAATTGCTCTCAGCCCCATTGACTAAGTGCCTTAACTTGACCCAAATCATAAATTTTATTACTTTAAGCCTTTTCTGACTGACATGGGTCACTAAATCATTCAGGCTATATTGCTGACATCTAGGTCATGTGCTGGTCAAAAAAGATCCAGACCTTCTCTTAGCCTGTAATAACATGTCAGCTTTTAAATTTGTTTCCCTTAAGGGTAAATTATGGAAGGAAAGATTAATCTCTTGTTCAATTACATTACTGCAGAGCGCGTATAGTGTTTTTTAACTTCTGTGAGGCTAACATTAAGAATAAACTCATTAGCTGGGAGAATAATCCTCAGTGTTTTTTTTCAAACAGCAAGAACAAAGACCTACTTCAATATTTTCCACAAATGCTTAGCAGATGATGGAAAAAGGGTAGAGAATAGATGGGGACACAATGTGTGGTATCTGAGTTCCCTTGCCTCTGAACAGAGGTGATCTTGCATCTTTGGTTTATATTAGTTAAGAGTTGAGGATTTGTAGTACAGACATAACTGAATTTTTTTGTTGTTCCCCAGACTTCTGAATGCCTTTAGTCTGTTCCATTGCCAGTGTTGCAATTGTATTGTTAAAGGGAAGCTAAGAACAGGTGTATCTGGGCTTCTATATACTCATATTCACCTTTTTACTCTAAAGAAAAAAATCTATTCTAAATGAACATCTAATGAAGGTTGTATTGTAGTAAGTGATATGTTAGCAAATACTTTCATGCCTAATTAAGAATTGTTTTACATTGAATGCCTACTACTTTAATACAAAATATTAAAAGTAAATAGGAATGCTGTGCTTGCACTGACTGCAGATGACTGATTTCATCTTAAAATGTTATTTGTGGAAGAGTACCGTGAAACAGATGAATGAAGTGATTCTATTTAAGTCACTTGGAGTACAACTTATCTATTCTATAATTAGTCAAACATATGTTAACAGTACTGCGTTGTGTGGCCTTCAGTGTGAAGAGGTAGATTATGGCTGTTCTAAAATTGCACTTCTGCATTGTGGTAATATACAATACTGTGAGAAGTTGGGGAAAAGAGGCTTTGGCACTGGCAGCAGGCAGCCTTGAATTTGAATAGATACTGAGAGCAAAAGCTCACTTCTGTTTGTGCATGCTCCTAGGCTTTCTTTATGAAAGCATATTCTCCTGCTTCCACAGAAGGAGGGATGCAGGGGGGTGGTGTTCTTTAGATTGTAAATGGCTACAGTTTGAATTATAGAACTAACAAATTTACTCCAATGACTAATCTAGCTAAAATCTATTTTTTAAGGAGTACCACCAGCATTGAGCCAGTGTTCTGGGCCTCTCTTAAGGCCCAGGTTGATTTGATGTATTACTCTGATGTACATGGTGAGCTACTCATGCAACAAGCAGCAGACTTCTTATCAGAGTGCACAATATTGTAACATTTGGTGTGGGTTTTTGTTGGAGGGGAGAGCGTGGATGGGGAACAACAGAAATTGAAGCATTGTGCTGCACCAGAGTTGCTGACAACTGAGGACTTGTGTTACTGCATATGATAGAGAGGTAGATAACACTACTGTTTGATATGGTTGTCATTATATTAGCTTGCTGGTTTTCATTTTCTATGGCTTTGAACATCACAATCAGTTCACTAAATTTGACCTAGTAATACATACATTCTCATAGTTTGAGGAAAAATGCAGAATTTTGCTGTTGAATTGTGGGCTTCTCCCCAGCTTCTGAATGGGGTAGCATGAAATACCCTGTTAAAGCCAAAGATGCTAAAGAAATAAAACTTATTTGGTATGAAAAATTCCCGAGTTCCCCAATTTCTGTGAAATACTAGTTATGAATTTGGGGAGGGATTAGTAATACATATTCAACCTGAAAGCATCTCATCCCTGAAGGTAAATCACTGGGAGGGTACTAACACAGAAATTGCCAGCTTAAGGAGTTAATGTAAAAGTTGCTTCTCCCAGGGAAGATCAAGGCTTCCTCAAAACTACTTTCAGTGATGACTTAATACAGAAGATGGTGTATGTTTTTGCAGATGCTCTTGGTTAAAAGCAAGAGTTATTGTAAGAATGAAAATTGAATTCAAGTTTTACGCTTGCTATGAAGTATCTTCATATGGACATGGTTCTGGGCAAGCAGCTCTAGGTGACCTTGCTTGAGCAGAAGTGTTGGACCAGATGACCTCCAGAGGTCTCTTCCAACCTCAGGGATTCTGCAATCTGTCTGCTATGTGGACCTGCAGGATTTAGCAGTGGTACTGCTGGGTGGCACTTACTGTGTTGTACCTCATGGTGTGAGATGTCCTCTCTGTTTCAGCTTGGCTCTAGCCTATTAAAAGCTTGAGGGAACAGTGATTGACAATAAGATTGGTTCTTTATTGGATTAATTTAATTCCACAATACTGGTTTTACTGTTATAACCTCATTTAACTTTTTTAAATGTTGGACAACTTTTTGTTCCATCACAGCTGTTATTTTGTGAGAAAATGATATATTAGAGATTCTTACTATTATTTATTCACCTCAGTACAACTAATGTTCAAAAAAATGCAGTGATCTCTTTGTTGAAAAACAGTATGCAATATCTTCAGAAAAGTACATAGTTCTATGGTTTAGTAACTACTAACTTTTGTAAGACTTCTATGTCAGAGGATAGTAATAACTGTTTGAGTAATAATAGTTTGAGAGGTGGCAATTTTCAGAAGCTCCTTGTGTAAGTGGAGGGGAGAATATGCCTGTTCTGGGGGGGGGAAAAAACCCCAAACATTTAATACTTAGTCTTAATCTAAGCAATACAAATTAATTTTTCCATCATTTTATAACTTTAAAAACTTGGTTGTGCAAGAAGCAAACTTGCATGCTTCTGCAAATGGATGTAAAAATATAAAAGTATTTTTTAGCCGTGGAAGCTGCAGTTTTGATTCTTGTGACTAACTTTGAACTGGTTCTTATTAGCATGGTTGTCTAGAATATAATGCTAAAACTCACACTTCATGTTGCATTTCCTTGCTGAATACACTGAAGAATAGTCTTTTCTTGACATTAATTGACACTTTGGAAGACTGGGAAGGGGCAGAAAGATGCAACTAGGGAAGATGTGTATTCTAAATTTTTAACTTTTTAAGGGGAAATAATATAATAGTGGTTTTATCAAAAGTGTAGATGAAGTCTACAAAAGTCCACAATAAATACATTAATATTACTGACAAGAGCATAAACTTAGATGTTGTTTTTGTCAAGTACATGCAATGTTTAAATGAGTAACATTGTTTAAACTTATTTCTTGGTATGGCTCAATTTTCAACATAATCTTGAATTGGTAGTTGCTTTTCTGTTTTAAAGCTTTCATAACACGAAGTCTACTTTTTTTGGTGCTATGTAATGTGTAATACTGAAGTACAGCACTTGATATTTAAAATTGTTTTGTAAGAAGTGTGAACAAGTGATCCTCAGGGGGGCTCTGCAAATCCATGACCTCGATGATATATACTGACAGCTTTCCATGTCTATAAATGTGGAATATAACAAGAAAATGATAAATTAGGGCTGCAGTGCTTTGTTTGAAACAGTTTCACAGATGATGTAGTTTGCATCTATTCTTTCATTAATGTGTTTTGCATTGAAATGGTTTTACATTGCCTTAGGTGTTAATACAATAGTTGTTGTCAGCTCCAGATTGCTATTTGAATTCAAGGCAGAATAAAGTATTACTCACACAATGATAGGCAGATTAATTTTTGAGTGATCTTGTGCATCTCATTTAGCATGTCCTTGAAGGATGATTATAATTGGCTCTGTAATTTTTCCAAAACTTTTAATAAGCATTACTTGATTTCTTATGAAATTGTGAAGTGATCCTTTTTCCTCCATCCTGAGAGATGTTTGGAGCACAAGTCTTGAGGAGCGGCTGAGGGAACTGGGGCTGTTTAGCCTGGAGAAGAGAAGGCTGAGGGGAGACCTCATCGCACTCTACAACTACCTGAAAGGAGGTTGTAGCGAGGTGGGGGTTGGTCTCTTCTCCCAAGTAACAAGCGATAGGACGAGAGGAAATGGCCTCAAGTTGCGCCAAGGGAGGTTTAGACTGGACATTAGGAAAAATTTCTTTACTGAAAGAGTGGTCAGGCCTTGGAACAGGCTGCCCAGGGAAGGGGTGGAGTCGCCGTCCCTGGAAGTATTTAAAAGACGTGTAGATGTGGTGCTCAGGGACATGGTTTAGTGGGCATGGTGGTGTTGGGTTAACGGTTGGACTTGATGATCTTAGAGGTCTTTTCCAACCTTAATGATTCTGTGATTCTATGTTACAAAGCTCAGCTTGACTTCTGAGAAATTTAATGGCCTTTTCACACCTAATTTTTTTCCAGAGTATGATTTACTTTTCTTGCAGTTGACTTATTTTTATTAACAGCCAAAAAGCTTAACATCTTTTATAATCTGTCTAACCTTAAAAGCCCTCGTTTACTACTGATTTTCTTTGAAGTAGACATCAGTTATTGAGAAATGCAAAAGTTAGTAGCATTCATTTATATTTAAGAATTGACATTGAGGTGGTTAAATGGTAATGACAATGAAGTTATTTGATTATGTTCACTTCTCCATGAAGCGGTAAACTTAAATAGCAAACCAATTTGAGTGTTCTTTGGTTTTTAACAGCCTGATTCCTACTACACTCTTGGAGAACTGTAGATATTAAACTGCTGGATCAATGATAGTTTTGTACTTTGAGATTTTAGAGTTGTAGCTTGAAGGGAGGTTAATCTTTTGTTTGGTTGTTAATGCTCTTCTAAGCCCGATGAAGCAATGCAGAAGATGGCAACTGGACAAAATAGTTATGTTCAGTATTATAACTGAGTCAGAGTTAACTTTTTTACAGATGGTATGGCTGGCAAGCACAAGTTCACTGCATAGTAGAAGAACTGTAGTGTAGAGGTAGTCATACTTGGTTTCTGCATCTTACAAACCTTGACCACATTTTTTTTTTTCCACTTAAACATTGATAAATAAGTGAGACTATTTGAATCTGTATGGTGGAGAGAAAACATTAATATGAAAAATGAAGGTGAATGTGTAGCAAGATACTGTAGTGATGAGTGTTAGAGAAATGGATAAACAAGTACTCAATGCACTGTTCATGTTATGTACAACAGATCGTGCAAGAAATGCCATACTGAACATACCTGTTCTATGCTTTGAGATTTTTTTTTTATAGCAATGTTATTCAAAAATTTATGTGTTCTTATAGCAACTGAAGATTGGATACTAAAACTTCCCATGAAAGAACTGAGATTTTACTAGTTAACATATTGAATGATTTTCCAAGCTGTATGGCATGACCTTTTCCAAAAACAAACACAATCCCAAAAAATCAACAAAAAAATCCAACTGTCCATGAGATGGTCTGCCATCTTCAGATGCCTTTAGGAGGCTTTCTCCATTACTCTTCATAATTCAGGGAGGATGTGTGAACCACTGTCACTGTTTGCTGTGCTTAATGATGTTCTGGAAATAAGGTTCTTGAATTCCAATTTTTATCTTTAGAATGGTAGCATGCGTAGATAGCTGGAGATGGAGGCAGATTTCTTTAATGTGAGAAAGTAGATGACTATTACTTGTAGAGTCAGATGGCTTTTCAAGAAAACTGTGCAGTCTAAGTACACAGAGAAGAAAGGCACAGTTTCAAGAAAGGTGGAGTCCTAGTTCCTCTTACACAAGCTCAGAGGTGTTGCCTGTATTGGTATGACATGTGGAAGTGCACCACACTCGAGACTACTTAATTGGACTAGCTTACTTGCTCCATCAGCAGCAATGATGACAAGGGTGCATTGTATCCATACGAAATAGCGTTCAGTATAGACACCTGAACTATATCAATTGCTATGAAGGATAAAAGATACCATAATGTGACTTCCCTCTTGCTTAACATAATTCAAATAAAAAGCTAATTAGGCTAGGAATAGAGAAAATCTCTTCTATACTAAAATATTCTTGAAATGGAGGGGGTTTTGTGGGATGTTCATATTGAAACAAACTAACTTGTACTTGACTTGTATTTCTTTAAAGCACTGCATATCCTAAACTAGAGTTTAGCTGGGTTTTAACTTGAATAGATGCCTTTTTGACCAGTCTAGTTGGTAGAATTGAATATTCTGTCTTTCATGGTCACACTTTCAGATGAAGTCTTGAAACAAGCTGTTGTAAGAAAATAGGAATTTGACTATTTGTGTATTTAAAGTTGTGAGCATTTCTTCTTATGCCTTTTATACAGTGATATAATAATAGAGTTCTCCATCTTTTTTCTTTGACTGTTTCATGTGACTTCGCTAGAGGGCAGTGCTATGCAAGAAATGTTTGTCAGTATTAATTTCTACACTTTTTGCACAAGATTTTATATACACCTTTTAAAACACCTCAGTGATAGCACTTAAAAGCCACATCTGCTTGATATATGGACCTCTAGAAATAAATGGAATGGGGAGTTTTTTCTGCTATGCTACACAAGTACCTTCTGATAATTTCTTGAAATCACAAGTTTAATTCTTAAAAATATCTTTAACCAGCAAAAGTTGGTATATTACCTTCAATTACAGTGCTGGTTGTGTACCAAACTGATCAGAAACAACTTACCTGTTCCGTTTGATCTCTAACAAGGAGAGATTATACTGTTTGGGCCACAAGTTAATCATTAGACTGTATCTTATTAGCTGAACATAGGAGATGTAGAAAGTGAAACATAATCAACTTCTAGTTAAACTGTAATGCCTGATGGCTTCAGGCTTTTTGCAGTAGGTGTTCAAAGTTAGCTTTAACTCATTTAACTCGTTTCTAAAGGCATTTGGTATATTAATTTCAATGTGTTTTTTCTGTGCTTCTCATGACTGATCTGTGTGCTTATGGCTGATTTGGTTGATTATTAGGTGTTCCCACCTTAATAATATACCCTTTTCAGTAGAACTCTTTGGTAGCTTGTGCAATTTAAAAATGTTAAACTAGCGGTTATGGTTCCTAGCGGAAAACCTTTCTGGATCTTTTTAATACTAAGGGTTTATCCCTGGTGTAGTTGCTTGCTGCAACTTCTGTAAATTGTAATTTTACAACTTGTCTCAACTTCACTTGTTTTCTATCTTCTGCTTATGAGTGACTATTAACACACCAGGCAACTAATAAGAAAGACTATTCCCTTATCTAGCCATGGGCTATGTGAGTTCGGCAAGTCGAAAGTGATGTAAGATACTGAGTCTGCAAGAGACCAAAGGATCAGAACAGCAACTCTTCTTTCTAAATCTTAACTGTGGAACAACAGGAGAGTAGCTGGATCTCTGCAGACAGGATGGGAAGAAAAGGGACACAGGGGAAGTGAAGATTAAGCAAATTGGAAGCAGTGCTCATGTAATCTCTACTGAGGTATTTTAGTGCTCTGTCTGGAGCACAGAGTGTATTTAGATTCAATGGCATGCTGAGAGAACAGCTAGAGCATGCTCCTCCCTGTTCTTGAATGCCTACTGATACTTGCATAAACAGTATCGACCTAATTGTTCCTTTCATGTGAGTTACAGGCTCCTGCTTTACTGATGACAGATTTCTTTGCAAATTCCTGTCTCAAGCCTAGCTGCCACTTCTGTGAATAACAAGAAGTCTTAAGAGGTTTGTTTAGACTGCTTTTTTTATAGAATAGGTAAGCTGGGTTTTCTGTTGCTTTGCTTAAGTTGTTCTGGGTTTTTTTTCTTTTCTCCTTTAGAGTAGAAGGCAGAGATGTTATCTGTATTGCCTGTGGGCAGACTCTCAAATCAGAATGAGACAGCTGTTCATGGGTGATGCCTCTAACTTGTACTTCCTAGGTAGTGAGCTCTTAAGGTTTGGCTTTCCAGCCCTTGAGCTAACTGATAGGGGGTGATCTCTTACATGAGTCACTTGTGGGGATTCAGAAGAGGGGAATCTTCTCTAAAATAAGTTGTTTTAACTATAAATTTAGATTTCCTTCCCCCCCCGTCCCCCCCATAAAATAGGGGTTCAATGAAGCTGATCAGGCATTCAGTAACAGCGGAGATAGCAGCCTGAGACTTTAAAGACCTAACCTTGCAGCATGTATTATCAGATACCAGCCTGAACAGTTAGTGTTTAGTACTAGATTCAGTTTATTTTGAAGAACCTATGTGGAAAAACCAACCATCTATGCTGGTTTTGCCTGTTACATTTGGATGACTGTTTTTACTCTTCAGTGCAGTGCCTCTTACCTGACTTAACATTTCTAGGCGAAGGTTGTCTGAAAATAAGTCCTGGAAACTGTTGTTCCAGTGGTGTAAATATGTCAAAACTTACTTGTTTTATCAAAATTCATGTGTATAAATTAACTTGTCTTAACTACTTTAAAGGCTCTTTTGATCTGTTTTTATTCATATTCCAAACTTTGAACCGACAATTTGTTTCAGGACTGAGCCCTCTCTTGGCTTTAGTGTACAGCTTTGTTTTTCCTGGGCTATCTTTGATACATTGCTTGCTTATTGAGTTGCAGATGCCCAGAATAATAGCCCATGAATAACTTAACACTTGCACTGACCCAGGAGATTAAAACTTTGTTCAGGGCAACCTTGAACTACATCAGCCTGAAAGGAAATGCAGCCCTGAAACTCAGCTAATACAACTTCTGTTCAGACCTGTGACACATCACATGAGATGACTCATCTTTCTGTCCTTCATTCTATATATTGGTGTCTTGAAGGACCAATGTAGCTTTTTCCCCCACTGATGATGGGAGGCTTACTTGCATAATCACCTTACTATTAGCATCTCTTGTATTCAGGGAAGGAACTTAGAATGCCTTTATCACTACAGCAAGCTTCACATTCAAGTATGCAATTCAAATTTGCAACAACAACAAAACAACACATCACTTCAAGAGTTGCATTTTGCTTTGTAGAAATTTAGATTTAGAACTCTGAATTTTATTCTTTAACTATTTCTATTGAGTAGATACTTGATATCTGTTAGTTGATGGTAGCTGTTTGAAGAACAGGTAAAAGCCTCTGCTTAATGGTGAAATCTAATTGCTTCTAAGCTTAGGTTTGTAAAATTGTGTAGGCCTGTTGTCATAGCAATCTCTCATTATTATATATGTTTCTACATACTGAATGTCTTTTGGCTCTGGCTGCAAATGTTTTGGGTGCCACAGAGGGACCTTGGTTAGATTGCAGCCTGCATTCTAGTTATGAAATTGGATGATGTTTATACTTTCGCCTAAATTCTGGAATTATGCTACTAGCAGCCAGACCTGAGTGAGCTCTTCAGGGTCAATATGGTCCCAATACGCAGTCTTCATAAATGATCTGGATGATGGGGTTCAGTATATAGTCATCAAGTTTGAGAATGATATCAAACTGGGAGAAGTAGATACAACAGAATGAAGAGCCACCATAGAGACATTGACAGGTGGGAAGATTGGGCCAACAAGAATGGCATCAGGTTTAGCAGATGTTAAGGCCTTCTCTTGGAATGGATTAATTCCAAGCAACAGTTTGTGCTGGGGTCTGACCGGCTGGGGAATGGCTCTGCTAAAAAGGACTTGGAAGTCCTAGTGGACAGCAAGCTGAGCATGAGCCAGTATTGTGCCCTGCAGCAGAAAGGCAAACAGTGTCCTGGACTTGCATCAGCAAGAGCATAGCCTGTAGATCAAGGGACATGATTATACCACATACTTGGCACTTCCAAAGCCATACCTGGGGACCGAACCCAGACACAGTATTCCCTAGTTTAAGAAACTGGAAAACTGTAGAGGCTCCAATGAAGGCTTGTGAAAGTGATTAGAGAGTTGGAGAACGCAACCCATAAAGAAAGGTTGAAGGAATTCTTTCTTCAGCCAACACAAGAGGAGGACTGGGGGAGACTGCTTTTTAGCTCCTGTAGACAGCAAAGCTGCTTAATGCTCTCAAAGGAGATACTGTAAAGGGAGAACTGAGCTACATTTATGGACAGTCCAGCTAAAGTTAAAATCTTTTCCTTACCTAAAATACTTAATCTTGTAGGTAGGCCTTTCTGTGGTTGTATAACTGTGGTCAAACCAGAACTTTTAGAATGTCTTGGAAGGCATGAAATTTCATTGCTATCACTAGCCTGTGATGAGAGATATTTTTCCCTTTTATAGCTTTTACAGCAAAAAGCTCTAACACAGAGACTGAAATTGCCAGTTACCTTTTGTAGCTAAAAAAATGGAGTTTAACTTTATTTGGAGCAGTCTGTAAACAGTGCTGTAAATACTTCTTTTAAGCTGTATTTTTGGGTGACAAATAAGGCTATGTCAGCTGTGAAGTCTTGAAATGCTGAGCAGATAGTTAATAGCCTACCTTATTCTCTAGAAGTCTATGATAAAACCGATGTTAATACTTTATAGCTATGCAAAAAAAGGTCACGTAGTGCAGGTTGTCAAAGATCTAGCTGAATGTGCTCTTTGCTCATAGAATCATAGAATCATTATTCACAGAATATTGTTGTTTGCAGAGTGAAACTGAAGTTTGTGGGCTCAGTGTCTTGCTTTGAGTACAATGCATGAGATATTGGTGTGTCTAAGTAGGTTCTTAAGAAGGTCAAATCAAGTCTTGTGTACAGAAAGCTCATGTGATCTGACAGCATGTATAGTGACACTTATAACACACTAGCATTTGTGTTAAATCTATTGTTAAATCTATTCTCAGTATGAAATGTAAAGCTGTGCTCAAAGGAGGGAGTGGCTTTCCTGTGAAAATCTAGAAAACTGCTCATTTCTGAAGTTAGCAAATGTTCAGATATCAAGCACTTTAGTAAAACTTTAGTATGTGTTAATTATGGTTAAGAGAAAGAAAAGAAAAACCTCCCTGCTGAGCTCTGCACCAAGAACAACCTATCACCAACAGCCCTCCCACCCACAGTAAAACAAATAAAAAGCCTATGGCTAATGTCTCTAAACTGCTTGGAGAAACTTCTGACCTTGGCCTAGACCTATAAGACTCACGGGGTAGCAGGGAGGAAATAGTGGCATTCTCTTCTTGTTTACCTCACCTCAAGTATCTGTTTCTTCCAGTGTTAGTGGAAAGCTTACAGACTTTGCATGGGAAAAATCTGGGCATAGTGTTCATGTAGCAGCTGGCAGACTCTTTGAATGGTATAGGATTTATAACTAGGAGTAAATGCCCATAAAATTTATGAATGTGAATGTGTATCTAAGCAGTCTTGGAATGTAACTGAGTTTAGGTGTTTACCTAGCTTCTGCTGTGTCTAACTGCAGAATTTCTTTTAGTAAATCAGGTACTTACTTTTAAAATGAAATTATCTAGAAAGTTGAAAACTACTGGCTACAAAGAAATTCTGTGTACTTTGCTTCTAAAACTATTTAAATTCAATATCTAGAAATTCCTGTATTACACAATGTTTTGATTATGATCTAAAGTGGGAAGGTTAAGGTTTTGGGAAGCTAAATTATTTGACCAAAAAACCTACGGTTTAGCTTGATAAATCTTCAGTGGGCTATGCTTAACACATGCTATTGTCTCAGCAATCGTGAGATGCTTAAATGTTGTCCGAAAAGCGGATTTGTGCCCGGCGTGCAAGTAACCAATTCCACACGCTCAGGAGAGATATTGTTTTATTCAGGCCTGGGTGCTCGGTGGACTTGCCACAAATCAAGCACACCTGGTCTAATCACCTTTCTGTTTATGTCCATGCTTCTCATACATATTTTAAATTTCTCTTTTACATATTCATTAAATTTCCAGGAACTAGTTATAATATTACATCATCCTAGACACATGCGCACTAAAACCTTTAGGGTCTTCTTGAGGGTCTCGAGTGGTCTCTGGTGGTCAGCAGGGTAGTGAACTTTCTGTGAACTTGTCCTTCCTTCTCCTTACAAGGTTGCAACTTGTCCCCGAGCCATACTTGGATCGCTTTTGTTTACGGTTTCCATAGTCGAAGTTAATTATCACTAGAATCTAACAATGCTTCTAGGATACACAGTTTATACTAGTTACAATTCCACACACTTACAAGCACAACACCTGTTAGTTACCTAACTTCTAGGCAACAAATCTTCATTGTTTAAAATGACAGAAGCGAGCGGTATGGAGTAAGAGGTACTGTAACAGACTATACCTACTGCATCAAAAGTACTGTTGGAACAATGCGGGATGCTGGAATCTGCATAGCATGTTTGTTATGTTTTGCTCAAAAAAGGAAAAAAATTGATTGCCTTAGTAAGCGTTTGTAGAAAGAGGGTGGGGGAAAAAACCCAGCAGTGATACCTTATAGCTACAACATACAGCAGCCTTATCAGATGAAAATGTATGGCAGAAAATTTGAGTATCTATGTTTCCTTTTTATTTTAGGCTTACGGTATGTCAGCTTTGCCTCTAAATTTGATTAAGGGAACTACCAGTGCGGCTTATGAACGTTTAGAGAACACTGAAGATATTGAAGAAGTGGAGCAACATTTATTAAGGATTAAATCAAAGGTATAGTCTGTTCTCACTTTCTTAATGAATTTTTTCTTGCTTGCTTACTAGTTTATGGTCATGCTGTAGAGAGTTTTTGTTCCAGAAAGAATAGCAAGTCAGAAGTGACTAGTTTGCATTTATTTGAGTTGTTTGGAAACAAATGTGGTCACTTGTGTAGTAGCGATCAGGTTTTCTTTAGCAGTCCTTCAGCAGTAGTTATTTCTGTCTAGCTAATAATGGTGTTGACGAGCTAAACTCAAACCTCTCCCGTCCTGCTTGGATATATGGAAGAGATACTTTGCAGAAGTTAAGAATATTAACCTCACTTAGTCTGCTACCAGATATGGCATCCAATTTATTGACACTTACTCAGTGTAGTTATCAACACTGGATACTTGCCACACGGAGCTGTCATGAGTTAGTTTCATCAAACTATTAATCATCTCTATGAATAAATGGCAGCCCCAGATATTCTTGCTTTCCAGTTAATGTACCTTGCTGTTATAAGTCATTCCTTTATGAAAAGTGTACATCTGGAAATCTCTCTGTTCTGAATCCTAAACATCCCTAGGATGTTAACACCATTTGTAAACCCATGATGGCTTTGCAGCTCACTGAAATGCTGTGCCTAATGTAAGCAGGACACTTTTAACAACCTAAGAGCACAAGCTGAAGGAGGATAAGATTCTCCTTTACATACAAGATGCTAGGGATAGTCTCCCACCCTTTTCCCAACTCATTTCAGATAATGGTTTGACCAGTGTTTTCACAGCCCTGAGCGGTTGGGGGGGAGGGCATTAAGATGCATCACACTCATCCTGGCAGTCCATCTGTGCTGTTGTATGCTCTGTGATAGTAGTCCTCAGCAGTGTTGAAACAGTTCCAACAGTCTTGCCTTGATACTTGGCTACCTCTACACAGTGTGGGCACCTTCAGTGTTCTAGAAATCTTGTTGCATAACGAAACCTAAAAAGTAAAAAGTAGTCTCCCCCAGTTTAAATCGTAAAGTTTTGGTTTTGTACAGAGTACTACTACAACAAAAGCATCTGTATTACTGAAATCAATATGAGAAAAATGAAACACCTGAAAAATGGAGCATTACTTATTACAGAAGACTATATTGGATTATGAGAATTTGCAAGCAGCTGGTCTTGTTGTTGGATCTAGTTAACAAATAGGATCAAAAAGTAGAAAGTCTTTAAGTTATGTCTATATTATAATGTGACCATTAGTATAACCTAATTTTCCTTGGTTTATAGGTTATGGTCAGGATTCTGTCTCAGTCTGTAATAGAAATCTTAGTTCTTCAGTTACATTTGTATGAAGTCATGAAGGAAGTGAGTGTACTGAGTAATGTTCAGTGAACTAGAGGTGTGGAAGTATGCTACTTAATCTAGTGAAAAGATTCCGTGTATAGTATGGTCTTCTGTTATTAGTATACTTGGTAGCTTTATTTCATGAGTCTTAAATAATCAAAGCTTGGACTTGCAGCTTGGAAGCTTGGACTGTTTTCAAAAAGTCTTTTTCAAGTCACTAAGGTGCTATACAGGGTATGGAGAATATGTGTTCCTATTAAAAGCACACTGTGATCTCCAATTTAAGTGTTACATGTGCCTAGAATGTGGTCTTAGTCTTTTAACGTTTTTGAGAAGTTATCTAAAAGATTCGCTTTAACTTCACCAGGTGTGAAGTGTTTCACTATTTGCAGGAAGGCTCTTTTAAAATAAGAGGGAAAAAAATGGAATTAGGGAATCTCAAAACTTAAAAATATATAGCAGGAGATGTACTAAAACTATAAGAATCCTTTTTTTATCTAAGGATCAGTTTGTTATACAGTAGCATCAATGTTAGAAACAATTTTGGTTCAGCTGCCTAATGCCTATTTGTTGCTTTTGCTTATTAGCGTATAACTGAGATTTAAGGATGTGCTACTTGGTTTACAAGAGTGCAATGGCACCTGCTCAGTATTAAAGTACAGGCTCAGAATTAAAGTACATTCTTAAACATAATCTCAAGCAACCAATTATCTGGTACACTCAACTAATTCTTGGGGTAATGGTGCCTCTTGTTTGGATTTCTGTAAGGTTAATTTTTGGAACAGCAAGTCATCTTGCTCTTGCAAGTACAAGAAACGTAGCTGAGGATCTGTAGTGGAATGCTGGAAAGACAGTACGGATGCCAAGCTTAATATATTGGCTTAGTCATAGAATTTGATTGGAAGGGACCTCTGAAAGTCATCAGGTTCAACTCTCTACACAAAGCAAGGACCCCTTTCAGGTTAGATCAGGTTATTTAGATCACATCTGAGCATTTTAAGCATTTCTAGCCATGGAGACTGCTGACCCTGTTAAAATTTTTGAACATCCTCATTGCGAAGAGTGTTTTCTACCACATAATAGTATTTCCCCTTCCTGCAGCTTATGGCTTTTGCACTTCATCCTTTTGCTATGCATAGAAACAGTGTGAATTATATACTACAAAGTCTTCAAAGTTTTTGTAACTCATTAAACTAGATGTCAAGTCTGTTTTCTTGATTCAATGTCCCTTGATCTCTTGCACTATTTTTTTGGTAACCAGTGCAGAGATGGTCGGCCTCTGTCATCAAGGGATAGACGGACTGTACAACAACTAGAAGAGAGACTAAGGACACTTCGAAGGAGAGAGAGGCATCTGGAGTCTATTGAGAAAAGCTGGTGGACGAAGTTCTGTGAAGCTATCCGACCTCTAAAGGTAAAACTTTTTCTCACTTTTTGAGACTTAAATTGGAATAACTTCCAGCTTTCTTCTTCCCATATAAATCATAAGTCAAGTTAATTGATTAGCATCCTGAATATCAACTGCTTATTTTTTTAATTACTATTATACTATACAATGACAGCCATACAGCAAGCTCTGTTTGAGCTCTTGGAAAACCTTTTTGCTTTGCCTAAAATTAAGATTGAAAAGGAGCAAGTCCTAGCTGATCTACTATAGTGCCACTGCCTTAGAAAATCTGAATATCTTATCTTTTCTCAGGCGTGTGAAAATGGGAAGAAGAGAACGAAGTATTCTATAGCTGTCAGGTAGCTTAGGTTAATCTAAATTACATGTAGCCAGCAGAAGTGAGAGATACTTTGATGAGAATATATACATTTGGAATAAGTATCTTGCCAAGTAATTACTTGATCAATAGTAAGCTAGCTGCATAGAACTTACATCTTGATACTTAACCAGTGCAAAGGAGACTGTTACTGGGGCAAAGCTTTGATCTTGGTCTCTTTTTGATCTTAGGGCTTTGATTTTAGTAGATACCTGGTTTTAAAAACCAGTACTTTTATGGAACAGTATTGCCTTATAAAGTATTTTTTGCCAACTAGATGCAGGAAGAAATTTTAGCATTACTTTAAACTGTAGGCTGTACTTTGAAAAGATGAGGGGGGGGCTATAAGCAATTTCCTCTAACGTCATTGCTGTTGTTAATGCTGAGTACCAATGGAAATGGGCTGAAATTGCAGTTGAACAAAAGCTTTCAGTGTGAAATTCTTAGTGGAGTTATCTTTCTATGATACATTAGAAATCTAGACTTAGCCATTTCATTTAAAGGGCAAATATCCCTAACTATTCACTTTAACAGTTTGGATGCTTCCTTTGATTCAAAATAGCTTGTGTAGTTTCTTTAACTTTTCACATTAACCTGAAATTTGAGAAATGCATGGGCCGTATCTATTGTCTGTAGGACTTTAACAATTCATTGTGTTCTCATAGGATAGTGTACAATATCATTAGTTATTTACAGATTATCACTTATGGTCAGGATGGAATTCCAGTGTCTCTTTGTTCTTGTGGTTTGAATGCTTTTTATTCTCTCAGTAACTGTGACAGTCACTGTGAACTGTTGACTTAAGAATCGCAGACTAAAGGGGAGTTGCAAGTGGGTAATTTTTCCTTACAGACTTTCACTTAGAATAGGGTTGTGCTATGAAGTATGTTACAGAACTTGTTTACTTTGACTTTTCCTTGAATTGTCCTGTGAAGGTGATAATGCCCATCACTTAATAACATCTTAACTCTTGCAGGACTGTTTTACTTTAATAGCATTTGAGTTGTCTTTGCACATGTATAAATTGTCTATCGTTCAATTAGTGGCTTTCATGAAAGGAAGGAGATCTTACAATATCCATATATAATACTTCTGTTAAATGTAGGAGTGCAGAAAATACCTTGCAGCTTTGCTTATTGCTTTACAACACTTCTATCTTTAGTGCAACTTGTATGTTATTGTTCAAGAATGTGGCCATTTCTCAGACTTGTAGAGCAATTTCGTTTGTTGTGAGGCAAGTACTAGATATAGAGAACGCTATTTCTGCTTTGTGTTTGGGATGGTCAGTTTATGGGAGTTGCAGACTCTTACTGGGACTGACAGACCAGAATAACGTGTTCAGGAATAGCACTTAGTCTTGGAGGTCTTTTACAGTGTTAACTGAGTGTCTACATTCAGACTTCTATAATCATATTGTCTTTGCATAGTGTCCTTCTATATTCTTGCATTAATTATTTTGTTACTGCTAAATATCTATTAGTATGTTATTTGTTGTTAAACAAAGCCAAAACTTTTTTCTCTTTAGAGTAAGTTTTCTTTGATGTGGAGTAAAGTAAATTTTGAGAACAATTGTTTTACTCAAAGCCAAATCAAACTCAGAGGAAGCTGTTAATTTTTCAATTTAGTCAAAAGCAACACATCTGGAGGATCCCAAGGAAATGAGTAATGGTCAGCATGGGGTTGTCGAGTAATGTCAAACTAGACTAATTTCTTTCTACAAAATGTAACCGTTCCTGTAGATAGCAAATCTACTGCTTCTCCTTTCTTTATTATGGTTTTTTCACACTTTCATCTGATACTCTCAGCAGAAAGAGAAATGTGGTATACTCTAGGGATAGGTATAAAAACTGTTTAGGGAAAAAAACTCCAGAGCACATAGTTATGTTTGCTCAATGTATGAACAAGACTATAGGTTGTGAAACATGTAAGTCTACTCAACAATGGTAAGTTGGGAGTATTGCATCTGTTTTTCATGGGGTACTTCAAAACAGTTGTGAAACAACTGAAGAGATGCCTAGATGAGTAATACAAGAAAATGAAGTGCTCTGTTTTGAAGATTGAGACCTGTGTGAACAGAGCATGCTCATGTGGCTTAGCTTAAGCAAGGACTTAAAGGCATTGACATCGGTCCAAGTATATGGAGGCTACTACAAAGAGAACAGTGTTCTCTTGATAAATAGAAAGTGATACACTTGAACTCTAGCAAGGGAGAGATAAACTGTTCTCCTATCTAGTCTTAAGGATAGTGAGGACTTGTATAGATGTGTCAGTCTTTCCACCTGCTGCTGAAGGCCTTCAGAGAAGCATAGGTATGGTTAATGCTGTCTTGAGGATGGAGGGCTAGGGTATTCGTGACTTCCTGGCTTTTTGAAAATCTTTTTTTTTTTTTTTTTTTTTTTTTTATTTAATGAGCTTTTGATTTCTCCCCCCTCCCCCTCGCCACCTTCTCTGGAGAGAGCTGAAAGACAGGAAACTATAGGCAATTGCTTGGATAACAGCCATGCTGGCAGAGTGTTAGTGCAGACTGTAGGTGCTGTCAAGAGTCAGTTTAGTTGCCTCAAATAGGTGGTGTGGCTAAACTAACAGGCTTTCTTCCTGCATTCATAGCTGCGTCTTCTACATCAGGGAGGTTGGCAGCATGACATGAATATTTCATGTCCTAAGTTTACATAGTGATAACTTAATACTAAGTGTTTTGCTTCATCTAACAATCATTTTTAACCCATGTTTGCCAGGTTACCTGAAACTTCCTGGAAAATAGGTCTTGTCATGCAATAGTATGGTGGTTTGACTTGTCTGGCTGCCAAATGCCCATCCAGCTGCTCCCTCACTCTCCATCAACAGGATGGGGGAGGAAATAAGATAAAAAAATGTGTAGGTCAAGATAGGTAGGGCAATCACTTACCAGTTACTGTCATGGGCAAAACAGAGTTGAGGAAAATTGCCAATTAAAATTGATTTGAATGGTAAAACACAAAGACCATTTTAAAACACTTTACTTCCCTCCCCCCCCTCCTCCC
>NW_009206200.1:924-19887 GCF_000690835.1 Fulmarus glacialis | reverse complement strand
CTGAGACGGTAACGGGCTGTCCCAGTGTAAGCCTGCCAGAGACCTGGGTCTCCAGGACAGCAGGGTGCAGCATAATATATGCACAATCAAAATTTTCCCATGGGCCTCCTCAGGTAGATGTTAGGTCCTGATGAATTAGGGTATATGAGCCTAAGGAGCCAGAATCAGCTCCATCTGGCTCAAAATGAAAATATAAAAATAGAGTGAGAAATGAGCAGGGGCAAAACCAACCATAACAGTTGTGTGGAATTGGACGTGTACGTATGAGGTCTGAGATAAGGAGGGAATTGACAATGGCTCAAATACCTGGAATATGGGCTGAAAAGGTGTGGTTATATGTGAAAGGAAAGGATATGAAAAAGGGACGAGGGCATTTTGGAATAAGAAGCAAACTGACGTTAGCTTTGGGGAAGAAAAATAAGAAAAACTGATAGATGTTGGGCTTGGAAGAGTGCTACAAGTAAGGGTGACACCAAAGAGAGAGGAATAGGAGTTGATGTGGGAAAAAGTGATGGGAACATTTGCTGCCTTTTTATTGTAAGAATTGATAGGCTTGAGGCTATCTTTAAATGTGTAAAATAGTTTCAATTATGATTATCTGAGCAACTATAGCCATAGTTATTACATTATTATAACTAGATGTTTCATTTGGTTTACATAAGGAAGATCATATCTTTGGTTTTTAAACAACATTTAAGGTCACTGTAAGCATCTCAGATGAAGGAAAATATCTATGAAGAAAAATACTGGCAGCTGAGTTTTCTTTTGTTGAAAAAACTTTCCTGGCCAACATTTTCTATGCTGGCATTTCTGAAGACATGAAGAAAAATCTGTATACAGTCAGTATAATTTGGGGGAAAACTATATGCCTATGTCAGTCCAAAATTATTTTTTTAGTAACTAAACTAAACCATTTTTAGTTGGTGTTATTACAAAACTATTTGTTTTCCGTCTGCTTTCCATCTGTTCAGTGACCAGAAAAATTATCTTGGTAGAATCCAATAAGCAGACCTTATAGCATTCATACACAGAGCCATGGTATTATTTTGAAATGAAATTTTACAAAGACTTTGCATGTTTGATCTGATTATTTCTTTGAATAGAAGATGAATACTCCATATTTAAAGTAGAAATTTTCTTATTATTGTTTTAAAAAATAAAATATTAAACTACATTAGTGATTAACATGCTGAACATTTACAGTGGTAATGGTGTTTAATAGCAACAACTCAACCTGCATATGCCACCAGGTTGCATATGTCCAGAAAAATAATAAACATTATGTCTTAAATACTTGTTTAGTTCTTGTGAATCTGGAAATGTTCCTTATTTACATTGGGGAAATATCTCTCATTCATTCATATAAATGAAAGTATATTTCATTTCTCATGTATTTATAGTTTGATGCCATACCTTGAAGATTAGAATCAGCTTGTATAAACACGCTGTGCAGTCAGACTGCCTACTAGCTGGTAAGTAATGCAAAGGTCACTGACCTTGAAAAAAGTATTGGTCTGTAATTACCATAAAGGAACATCTCTGAGAGAAAGTTTAAAATAGATGCAGCTGGTGTACTCCAGGGGAGTTACATGGATTGCAAACACTGTATTGCAAAGCCATAATAATCTGGACATCAGTGATGTGACTCCTAAGCAAATAAGCACTGTTTTATTGACAGAGTAACATTAACTGAAAATATTCCTGTTCTGCAGAAAGAAACTTCTACTCAGTGAATTCTGACAAACCAAATTTATCAGTTCAGTTCTTCATGACTTATAAGTCTATTCAAACCCCAGAAGAAACTACTAGCTGAAAAAGATCCTGTCTTTCTCATGAAAGAGAGAAAGCAAGAAGTCTGTTGAAGCATCTTATTCTACTTACCTGGGTAGCCCTTTGGAAGACAAGACAATACTGCTGGGAATATATGATTCAACATACATAAAGACCTCAGACTGGGGGCACTAATGGGTAAAGTCCAAGGTTTGCAAATGTGCAAGGCAGAGTGCAGGGCAGAGCACTGACATGATCATTCCATGTCAGCTCTGCCCAGAGGCCCCTACAGGTCACCCTGCTCCAGGAGGACACAGGCTAGCTGGAGAAATCCCTGAGGGAGCATCAGGGAGTTGACAACATGGATGCAGAAGGCAAAGGTTATGCCTGCATGCTTGGTAAAGCAGTGATTGAGTGAAATGGTCTTTACAGCTTAACATGGATAGGAAATATTCACACAAAGTTCAGGCAAAGCATAGTTTAGTTGTACTTTCCATTTATAGTGTCTGAAAGTCACACATCAGACTTATGATAATCTGCCTGCATTATGACACCTCTCCAATTCTGTGACAGACGGAGGGTCAGCTAAGGAACATGCCACCTAACCTCTTTTTCTGAGTCATTTGCATCCTAATATTAATATCATGCTAGCAACCCTAATTTCCCTTCCATTCACCTCCTGTCCTTCTCTGACTCTTTTTGCCACCTGTTGTCCTTATGCTTTCTGCACTTTACTCAGAGGCTTCTAAGCCTTTTTACTTCACTCACCTGTTCTGTAACTGGAGTCACTCAGCTGCTTAAATGTGTGAAGAAAATGGCATTCTGAATGTCACGTAAGAGCTACTTAATGTTTGCTGTGGAAATAGGAGGTGTGTGCATTGTTCACCTTGACTGCACATTCAGTACTGCCCATTTTCAATCACAGGTTGCACATTTACCCACCTCTCTACTCTCATTTGGCTGTCTCAGCACCTTTCCAAGGGACTAAGTTGCTTTAGTCTATGTGTGGAACAGAGAGTTACTGCTGAAAAGAGACTTCATGTGTATGAAAGTCCATTTTCCAAATTCCCTCTGCGAAGAGATGGAATGTTTGCTTCCCTTTTTATGTAGTAAGGCTACATTACAAATGCACAATGCATTGCAGATATTAGTTCTTGAAGGCAAGATCAAGATTAGGAAAGAGGATAGACATCTCTGCTGCTGTCTTGTATGAACTGTAGCACAAGCTAGTCTTCATCAGTTATATTCTCTGGAGATTTACGTTTAGCCCCAGACATTGCCTTTTACATAGGTACATAAATTATTGGTCCCAACTGCCTTTCTTCCTAGAGAATTACTCCACAACTCACATTAGTAATGGTAATTACTGCGTTGTCTCAAGAAATCAGTTCAAAATTCCATCTCCCCCCCACCGCCCCAGCACACGAAGTCTTTATCAGGAACATTCAAACAGATTATTAGAGGAGATCTTAAGAAGGTAACACAGCATGTTAAGCTCCATATTTAACAGACAAGTTCCATGGGGGATATAGAAGTTATTCCCTGTAATTAATTTAATCTGATCCAATACTTATCAAATCTAATAAAGGAAGTGTGTCCTTACCATCTCCAGGTCCCGTTCACAGCAACATGTTAGTCGAAGTGTAGCAATGAGAAGATTTACTCTGAAGGATTAGTGTTCTGGCATTTCTGCTTATCATCTGCCAACATTCCTGGGAGCTCTCCTTTTACCCAGAGAACAGCAGAATGAGGCTATGCTTCCTACATCATGCCATATACACTGATGGTTTACAGGCCATATTGATCTTTCCAAGCATGCTCTTCTAATTCTAATAGCATGGCTGACAACAGCATTTGCAAGTTGCAGATCACACAAAGATTGTTTTTTTTTAATTGAGTGTACCAATCAGCTCAAGAAAATGCGGATTTTGTTCCAGATCTCTTTTTATGGAAAAAATGGTAGGCTGCATTTTGTGGATAAACTACCAGGAGTAGCAAGAACAAGTACTCTACAAACCCTCAGCTGACTGATCTCTGAAATGTAATTCTCTTTTTTATCCAGAAAGAATTGTGTTAAACTCAACTCATTGTCCCATGTCAGTGGTAAATACAGACTAATTTCCTGAAAATTCTTTTTTCAATGCAATTTATCAGTAGTCTTAAACTCCGCATAGAAAAGTATTCTGTTTTGCCTCGAGTGATAAATTAGTCTATTTTATATATGGGATACTGATTGGGCAGAGCCACCTTGTTAAGTTTTCTGCAGTCTGCCCAAAACCTTAGCGACTCATTTTTCTTAGATACCAGAATTAGTGAGGAAGCATGAGGTAAGTAGACATAATATCTAGATTCAACATTCTTTACAGAGCTACTCTCAAAGTCACCTCAACTGGATACACTTAAATGTCTACTGACAGTCTCTGATGAGAATAGCATGAACCTCTTATCAGCTAAACCTGGCTTGAGAAAAAACTGTCTTCTGATCCTTCTGCAAAAAACTTATGGTTCCTCTTTCTATTTAATTCTTCTTCAAATTATAAATTTATGATGATTTCTTCTGAACTGTCAGTACACAGATCTAGCAATGTCTATAGATTGTAATATGTCCTTACTGCCTACTCTGTTTACTCCTGCCACAATAAGGTGTTGACCTACTCATCCATAAAAGCTGAATGACCTAGCTCTGAGGAATTTTAATACCATAGGCAACATTATTATTTATTTCAACCTCCCCCTTCATGTCTCAAACCTTCAAATTTTCAATTGAAATACATGCATTCACATTTTTATAATATTTATGTATTTTTATCATATAACACTTTTTTGAAACTTTCGGGTCTTGGGCACATGTTGCTGTACCAGATCCATTGTGAATTTTAAGTCATTACATAACGTTTGAACATATGCAATGACTTGACCTGCATGAGACTTAGGACTGCCTTCCCATAAATTGCCAACGAGATCCGTGGATCTCTCCGACCTTGCATATTTTTGACCATGTAGCTAATCAAATAGCAGAAACCTGCTGGTGAATGAACAAAGAGACCAACCTCATACTCATTGGCTGTCTTCTTAACTACAGTGCAGCTTATTGGATTGACTATTTGGGAAGAATAATATAGTTCCCCATCAGTAACTGAATACTCTTTTCTTCCGAAAGGAGTGCTCCAACTTTAGTACTGCTAGAGCCATATTTAATGGGATTTTTAACCTTCCTTTGTTGCAATGCCTATTTCACAAGGTTTTTTGAGAGTATATCCTGCTTTCAGATCTGCCTTTCTCTCTGTGCAAAGACTTGGGCTCCTGAACTCTTTGCTAACAAAGCATCCTGACATTTGCCTGCCTTTCATGTAGATTTTAGGTCAATCTGCTGGAGGATAGATCGGATGTTTTAGGAACCCCTCTTTACCAGTAGACTAGCTAACTTTATATGACAATCAAAGGCATAGATTTATGGCCCATGAACTTGCTTCAAAAACTGGTGTAGAGCTTCCTGTACTTTAAAGAAATCTCTGGGCATAATGGCCTGTAATTCTTACTTCAAAGATTCAGATCTCCTTTGATGATCTTTAATGAGTTTCCTCATGTCTTCAGTTACTTCTGGTTCTATCCTGTATTTTTCTGACTTTACCTTGTCTTTTTTCAACTATAGCTTTTGCTATTCTGGCTTTATTCTAAAAATCTTGTTTGCAGTGTGAGCTGGGCTGAATGCTTTCAACTACATGGACTGCCAGTGACTGACCAGTCTGGGTTCATATGGTTTGAACTGGAAGTACTTAACAATCTTATTTCCCTCATGCTGTGTTAACATTGATCTGTGTCAGTATTGACTCTTTCAGAATTTTTCCATCACAATGCTTTTTTCCTCTATGAACAAGAGTGTTCACATTCTGTCCTGCCACTCCTAGAATGCATACCAAACCTGTTTAGACAAAGTCTAGAAGCAGAAGTTTACTTCCTGGCTAACGAGTCTTGCTTGAGCAATCTTTCATCCTGAATATACTTACCTAACATATCTGTAACCACCTTTCTATGCAGCCTCATTACTGAGCAGTCTCTTTTTGTTTCACAGCAAACTATGTGTGAAGTTGCACTCTACTCTGCTTTTGTGCTTGAAATCATTGTACTCCCTGCTATATTATCCATATAACAAATGAATAGTACTTTCTCTTTCTTCCCTTTTCCACCATTCCCATCCCAAAATGGTTCCCTTTTATACCTTCTAACACTCCTGATTTTGTCACAAACAAACTGGCTCAAGTTAACTGTCAAACAAGCTAATATAGAATCAGCCAATTTTACTGCAGCTGCAAATTTGCTGGGCATCCTTAGGGTTCAGATCTCCTTCACGATATCTTGCTAAGAATTCACACCTTTGCAGAAAACAGACCCAGATCTGCTAACTGCAGACCTGGGCTTGCTAACTGTATTCTCTTGTCTGCTGTTCTTCTGGTCCACAAATCTTGAAAGCTGAATACTGTTCTACATGAAGTGGCCTATATCTTAGTGATTACAGCATGTCATAGTATGTTATTTGATGGTCACACAAGCTAATGAGAGCCCACAGCACAGCTATTTCACTATCTCAGCGTGTGCTGTAATCACTAGACATTCCTGCAGCATACATTTGATTACACGTCCTGGAAACTGAAAGAGATTTTTAGATAACACACTGTATAATCTAGATCCCAAAAGACTTAGGGAGCAAAAAGGCACCTGTATCCCCAGGTTGAGGCTACTTCTGAGTGAACGTAACAGCTAACACTGAACATCTAAGAACAGTTCCAGCTGACACTTATTTAGGCAATAAGAAGTCTAGTGCTACAGAGAAGGCAGTCAGGACTGTTGCATTTAATAGAATTTAGGCAGTTGCATTTTTTCTCTATTTGTAATGTTGAGGCTTATACTAGCAGAGAGTGAGACTCACTGCCTGTTCAATGTTCCTATGCCACTCTTCCTCTAGGCTTGTTTTCTTATGATAAACCTTTTAGCTGGCCTTAGCTGGACTGGAAGAAGTGCAATAACCACAACTAAAGATATTTTGGCAGTGTCTTAGATAACTAGTGAATGACTAGTGAATGTTTGGAAAGCTCCACAGTCTGACTGGCTTGTAAGACATGAATCTCAGTATTTCTCATCTATTTTAAACACACTAATTAACCAGTCAGTGTTGACAGGTAGGAAGCTTGTTGGAAAGTAAATCAGTCAAAGAAGAATGGAGAAGAACCCTTCAAAATAGGTAGGATTCAGGAAAGCAAATTGTCCTACTTCTGAGTCTTATGTTGCCTTGTTGCATAGCGTCTGAGTTACTAAGCCAAATTCAAACACATTTAGAAACCATTCCCTCAGGTATCAGTGCAGATGAAGAAGACATCTAAAGAGCATTTGGCTTATAAAAGATACATATGCAATCAAGAAGAGCTCTTTTCTATTCAAGAGTTATTTTGAGTTACAGAAACAACTCAAGCAAAAACTTCCTTAAATTCTCAAGCATTTTGTCTTCTGAATAACAGATATACCAATATGCCATTATGAGGCAACGTCTGGCTGATCATGAATGAACTCCATTTCTTTGCACAAATTAAGTACAATAGTGCCCTTTGGACAATTATTGTGACATAATTCTAAAAATTTTTCTATTCTATTCTATTCTATTCTATTCTAATTCTAATTCTAATTCTAATTCTCATGCACAGTCAAATTTACAGAAAATCTATCTTGATTTTCCTAATGAGTCTGGTCCTAAGGGTCAGAAAGCTTATTAAAAAAACACTCAGGGTAATCACTGTTGATTTTCAAAGGACAATTACAGTAACAGACATTAGCGTGTTCTGGCTAGATGTCGTGGTTTAACCCCAGCCAGCAATTAAGCACCACACAGCCGCTCGCTCACTCCCCCCCAGTGGGATGGGGGAGAGATCAGAAAGGTAAAAGTGAGAAAACTCGTGGGTTGAGATAAAGACAGTTTAATAGGAAAAGCAAAAGCTGCGCATGCAAGCAAAGCAAAACAAGGAATTTATTCATTACTTCCCGTCGGCAGGCAGGCGTTCAGCCACCTCCAGGAAAGCAGGGCTCCATCACGTGTAACGGTTACTTGGGAAAACAAACACCATCACTCCAAACGTCCCCCTTCCTTCTTCGTCCCCCAGCTTTACATGCTGAACATGACGTCATATGGTATGGAATACCCCATTGGTCAGTTGGGTTAGCTATCCTGACTATGCTCCCTCCCAGCTTCTTGTGCACCTGGCTGAGCATGGGAAGTTGAAAAGTCCTTGACTAACGTAAACACTACTTAGCAACAACTAAAACATCAGTGTGTTATCAACATTATTCTCATACTAAATCCAAAACATAGCACTATACCAACTACTAGGAAGAAAATTAACTCTATCCCAGCCGAAACCAAGACACTAGAATAACATACAAGATCAGCATCGCGTGCCTTCTATTCTATTCTATTCTATTCTATTGACACAGCAGCAGAGAACTTGGCCATTTTTTGCCTATGTCCTTGCTTTGAGGAGGAAAGGGGCTATCAGAGCTGCTCATATTTATATTGCTTCTGAACTTTTTACTTTCACATCAGTTCCTGACCTTTGGTTCTTCTATGTATTAATTTTGTTTGTCCAGTTTTGTGGCCCATTTTTATATTCCATGTAGAATTCTACATTGCATTCTACATTCCATGTAGAATCTCAGAATACTTGAGATTGGAAAGCACTCAGAATACTTGAGATTGGAAAGCACTTCTGGAAATCATGTAGTCCAACCCCCTTGCTCAAGTAGGGTGAACTAAAGCAGGTTGCTCAAGATCTTGCTCAGTTGGGTTTGAATATTTCCAAAGATGGAGACTAAACAACCTCTCTGGGCACCCAGCTCCAATGTTTGACCACCCTCAGAGCAAAAATTATTTTCTTATGTTTAAAGGAATTTCCTGTATTTCAGTTTTTGCCCATTGCCTCTTATCTTGTCACTTGGCACCACTGAGAAAAGTCTGGCACTTTGCAGGTTATAATTGAGGACATAAAAAGCCAGTTTTCCACAGGACTTGGCCCAGATCTGTGATTCACCAACAATTTCTCAGAATTGCTATAAAAAGGTGGCATTTTAGCCCTGTGCTACCCAGTGTAGCCACAGTGCTGTGCAGTGCTGTCTCAATATAAAAAGTAAGAAAACACAAGACAATCATCAGCATTATAGAATCACAGAATCAGAGAATAGTTTGGGTTGGAAGGGACCTTTAAAAGTCACCTACTCCAACCCCGCTGCCATGGGCAGGGGCATCTTCAACTAGATCAGGTTACTCAGAGCCCTGTCCAACCTGACCTTGAATGTTTCCAGGGATGGGGCATCTACCACCTCTCTGGGCAACCTGTTCCATTGTTTCATTACACTTATTGTAAAAAAAATTTCTTCCTTATATCTAGTCTGAATCTACCCTCTTTTAGTTTAAAACCATTACTCCTTGTCCTATTGCTACAAGCCATATGATGGTGATTATTTTGGCTTGAATCAGATGTTTAGTTCAAGACAGCAGTTCCTAACAAGCATGCTGATGGAGAGGAAGTACTTTAGGAAGCACTTGGGCTGGTGGGATAAGCAGTTCTAGGGTGGGTTTTACACAGCATTTGGGAAGCAAGAAATAACGGGTTAGTAGCAGGATTGACTGTTCAGGATCTGTTGGATACACATACAAGTGTACCGAAGTCTCCTGTCTGAACAGCCCCTGCTTATCTTTTTTCAGGGGCAAGTCACCCTTATGGCAAATTTTTATACCTGATGCCTTTAGCCCTGCCAGTCCCAGCACTCCCAAGGCAGCCATAGACAGGGCTGCCCTCCTTCCAATCAGATGGCCTGCATGTCATTAGTTGTCTCTGATTGTTATATATATTTTGTAATACTTTTTTATCTCTTTGCTGTTTCCTCTGAAGAATTTTGTAGAATTTTGATATTCTTTCCTTCTGCTGGGTTACCACAGTGTGGACAAGGGGATGGCAAGTGAATGTGTTCTGTCCTAGGGATCAGGTCTGGAATGGAGCTGGCGTGAGAACAGTACAGAGATACTAGCCTGGGGATGTTTGCTATTCTGCTCTTCATATCTTGTAAGGCCTTTGGTGTTAAAGACTGAAGGGACAGAGAAATTGCTGCAGCCATTTATCAGTAATACCTGTGTTTTGCCTGCCATATGATGCTGCTGCTTCCCTAAGTAACACTGATGACACATGAGACCTCCCTCCAGCAGTATTCAAGAGAGGACAAAGTGTGTCTGTGGAGAGCATATCTACCACCTCAATCCTGCTGCCGAGGAAGGAAATCCACATCTCGGGGCAAAATAAGTGGTGGAGAAATCTATTTCTCAGGCACTCTTATTTGATCAGCTGAGAGAAGTTTTCAGTCTCCTGTACCAAAGAACTTCTTTTCTTACCAATGAGAGATGAAACAGGGTAGAAGAGGGTGATCACGATGGTCATGTTGAGAAAAGTTTGTGGGAAAAGTAGCCACTCTGTACATCATGTAGAGATTTCTTCCTAGGAAGACTTCAGGCTCTGCACTGCAACAGTAAGACCAACCCCGAAGGAAAATGTTAGAGCACCGTAAGTGGTGTGTGGGTACATGCAGGTGTAAGTGAGTACATGTGTGTGCATCTGTGCAGGGAGAATAATTTCTTAAAATGAACTTACAATGTCTGAAACAAACGTATAAATCCCTCAGTTCTTATATTTGGCTCAGATCATATTCCCTGTGCAGCTGGCAGAGCCAAATATTTCACTCACTCCTCAGAGAGCTCAAAGCTCTCCTTCATATCTTAAGATGTCAGCGAAACACTAGCTTCTTTATGCTGAAACCCAACTCCAAGGAGCAATGACAGTAGCATGCATAAAAATAACTGTCTGGGCTGGGGTCCTTAGAGAAGTGTTTGCTATTGGATTCTTGAGCCCAGTATAGAACAGGCATTTTCATAACCAGTCAGACCCTGCAGGTCCCCTGTTGCAGCTTGGTCCATTTTAAGAAGTCATTGCACACTTCATGTGTGGCAGGGAAAGGAGCAACTTTATCTTGTGTCCCTGTATGCCCCCAACAGGGGGATGCTGGCTGCTGGGGAGGTGCCGCTGCCGCTACAGAGCTGGAGGAGTGCAAACCAGCTACTGGTCAGGCACTTGATGGGCTCTAGCCTCCAGCCTGCATGGGGAAAGGATTGTGAGCAGGAGCCTGCCATGGCCTCAACGCGGAGGGTGATTCCTGGTGGGAGCTTTGCACAGGGCCCCCCACCCAGGCTGTGGGCTAGGCGGGAGCCTCATCCTTCAAGCAGTAACCCAAGAAGAGCAGCGAGGCATGCTGCATAAGAGCTGTTTCCTTTGTTCCCCTCCCCAGATCTGACAAAGAGGGCTGCAGGGAACCTGGGTTGGAACAGTGAATACCTGATGGCTACAAATGAACATGGCCCAAGTGACTTTGGAGGAGATGAGGAGTCATTCCTGCAGCTGGGCTTCAGAAAGGGGCACAGGGAACTTCAAGGGCACATCTGTGGCAGGGCTGCAGCAGTGGGACTGGATTGACTTGGGAGCCTGGGCACAGATCAGCAGCACAAAATGCTCCTGGAGGAGGACAGGCTTGAGTGAGGGCGGGGAGAAGGTCACGGTACTTGCTCTGGAGGGAGCTGCATTGTGACAAGGACAGCCCCTGAATCTCCGAGTCCCAGCACAAAGCCCCTGTAAAAGCTCAGGAGAGCTTCACGGATGGTGGGGGCTGGTACCTGGCAGGGACAGTGTGAGCAAGTATTTTACGGGAACCTGCTTCCCCTTCTTTCTGCCTTTGGGGGCTGACTCTGGTCCCAGGACATCTGTGAGTGTTGTGATGAGGTAAGGAAATGAGTGCTTTTCAGAGAGAAGATGACTGGAGATGCCCAAGAGGACAGATCAGAGGCTGGGTAGTGCTGTATGAGGGCCCTCCCATGCCTTCTGGCTCCTGATCCCCTCAGGGATGGGGGCAGTGTCCAGAGGGGAGGCACCCTCTGATATGTCCCTGCCTGTGTCCCACCTTCAGTCCCAGTTCCCAGCACAGAGGACACACAGCCAGGCAGCTTCCTAGGAGGGTGTTAGGTGCTAGGGGATATGTCCTTCCTAGTGCAGCACCAGCAGTAATAGCAGGATGCTAGAAGCCCTTCTGCCCCTATGAGCAAGAGCTGCCTTTATTTTCACAGGCCATATGGATCATTTCCTCACCTGCTATCTCTGTGGTGGAGGAGGGAAGGATGCCAGCAGAGCAGCTCTGCTGCCCAGAAGGTAGAGCAGTGAGGTGAGGAGAGCAGAAAAATCAACTAAGCATCCCTTCCATCAACTCACACGAGTGTGTAGTCGGCTCTGCAGGAGCCTGGCTGGGGGTGGAAAGCCAAAGATCACCCTTTTGGAGCTGTGGCTTCTTCCAGTGCCAGCCAGTGTCCCAGTATGCCTGGCGGAGAATAGAGGGTGGTGAGCCCAGGCTCACAAATGCTTTCCTTGGTTGTAGGACGGAGAGGCTGAGGCAGTGGCTAAGGAAGAAGGAAGCAGAGATCTGCCTTTGGCCAGGCGTGTACAGCAGGGAGCCTGCTACTTGGCAAGGCTGGTCTCATGAAAAGAGACAGGAGAGAGAAGCTCCTGGGGAGGAAGAGTCATCATCTGGGCCCGCAAGGTGATGGCCCAGTGTGCAGCTGAGGAATTGAGACCACACTGAGGCCTTAAGCTTGCAGCAGGAAGTCTGGGGCTGCTTTCGTAGTTGATAGAGGTGCCATGAGCCTGACAGCACCCTGACCCCACCAGTCACCTCCCATGCCAGCAAGGCAAACAGCTGCCCCCACCTCAGGGCAGAAGGTGGAGGTTTCCTCCTTGGACTCCAGCATCTCCTCTGCCCCGCAGTCTTCTTGCTACCTAAGGGACCAAAACAGGTCCTGGTCCTTGGACGACATAAAGTACGTGGTGACCATCTGCAAGGGCAACTGTGTCTGGGACATGTTCAGGGAAAAATACTCCCCGTATAGCTGGAGCTATTGGGAGAGTGAAAGCAGTAATGAGGTCTGTGACTCCCTATCCTGTGGATGTGCAATGGACCATGCCATGACATACACATCCAGTACATCCCCAGATGTCAGTGATGAGACACACATGAAGAAAATTTATTGTTAGTCTAATAAGTGTTTCAACAGTCTGATCAAAAAACAATATATATTACTTGTTTAGTTACTAATGTCTACAATCTAAATTGCCCAGTTTCTCACAGTGGTGCTTAGTGATACGGTCAAAATGGATAAATCACAAATTTAATAGTATCTGCACCTTTTTAAAAAATGCTGAGTTCCCATTTTTCCAGTCTTCTGAGGTCAAAGGTCCTTCCCGATAAAGTGAGTCTTCAGCATTTTGAGTTCTTTGCCAAGAATGGTATGATGTTGCTGGTGGGGTTTCTTCATCCTCCGTCTTGGGTCCTCTTGGAAATATTTTTATATGCTATTGAACAATCTGTTGTTAATATTTCTTTTTTTTTTTAGTCTATAAATCAAGTTACCCAATGATCACTTGTTTTTTTTAGAAATTAACATATAGGGTATAATTTCTTTGTGCAAACCAAGCTAAAGCTAAAAACAAGTCAGACATTCATCTCCAAACTGTTGGGAAACTTGCTGCTTCAACTAAACAAAGCTAAATAAGCTTAAGACTCCACAAGTCCAGGCAAGCTCTGATGAGTCCTTGTATTGCTAAGCTAGCTCAAGGCTTCTGGCCTTCTGATAGAAATGGCAACAGGAAATGTAATATGCTATGGGACTACACTAGGAAACTGCTTTAGGCATCTTCTGGACTGGCTTGACATTTGGTCTGGCCCAGAACGGTCATTCTCATGGTTCAAGCTATTCATTTTGAGTTTCAATCTGTAGCATATGGAAAGAAGTCACTCTGAAAGGCGCTTCTTTCCATGACCATGACATCTTTTGTAGAGAAGAGTTTATCACTGTGGTGGTGCATTCACACTCCCTTTCTTCCTTGGGCCGCTTGTTGATCTCAGAAATTTCCATGAAACCTCAGCCTTGGTGTATTGAAGTCTGGCAGTTGAGCGTCCCTTGACTGTATCAGAAACTCTGCATAGCTGAGGCTGGGAACATACTCCTACTGCCTGACCCAGGTGTCCAGTAGAACAACACTGAAACCTTGAGAATTTTTTAGTAATTACCACCTGGGACTGTGGCCTGGATGGAAATTTACGGATGACTAAAGCCAACCATGTTGCGAACCTATAAACGGTGGTCCTAAGTGAGGCCCTTTGAGCTCTCCTGGAACGCAACGGGCTGTGCTCAGCATCTCCCTCTGAGTGGGACGCCTCTCAGAGCTCACGACCTTTTGGGTCTGCAATATTCGGAGCACCATCGGGTCCTGGGCTGAGTCCCCTTCGAAGCTCAACCCTTTCGCCTGTTGACAGGGAATGCCTAGACATTTGACGTGAATATTTCTTCACTGAAATCGAGGGGAATTTTTAACAGGTACCTTCTGTATATTTTTATATATATATATGTTTCTCTGTGTGTGTGAACTGATAGTAAGCATAATCTGTAATTAAGTTGTGATTGTAGTAGACTTACTAACTCACTTTGTAAATATTGAATTAGCTAATGATTAAGTGCTACTGAAGTTTGTTAATTATTAGTTGATAATTAAGTTTTGCTAAATTGTGGATGAACCCTAGACTGCTGCTACACACATATAGTCCCTGAGATATAAACCCTTAGATGATTTCCCTTTGTATGTTTCATCCGTGTAATAAGTAATAGAGTGAACCTTGCCATCGAGTTCTGTTAGGTCGCATCTTTATAAATCTCTATTAAAATTACTTTCTGCTAATTCTGGTGATTCTTTAAGTGGCCTCTAAACCACTCATTCACAACAATCACTTACAGAGGTACCTATCTCTTTCCGTAGGAAGACAAGTCTAGAAGACCAAGTTAGACCAGAAATCGAATTTTTAGAGAGTGACACCTACTATACTGCAAATGTGTGAGTCTACACAGGCAAGCAAGACGGTCTTTTCCCACTGAAGCTAAGCAGATAGTGGCATTTTTTTTTTTTCATGTCAAAATGGAAATTTTCTCAGTGTGTTATATTATATACATATTGAAATCCAGTTAATTAAAGATCTTATGAAACTCTCTGTTATTGATAGCCTAAGGGGAAAATAAGTTCTGCATCTGTTTGTGTTTGTCATAGACTCCTTGATCCTCCACACTACTGTGAGTGGTAGCTTATCTAATACTGTCATGCCAGTGCATTTATTTTTTCCTAAACACAGTTTAGAAAACTGTCTTCCAAAATGAGTTAATTTTTTATGTTGTTTACTTCACTTTTGTTTCATTTTAGTTCAGTATGAGGTGGTTGGTGAAGTTTTTGTACTAATTTCTCTGATTATGTTCAATACCAATATCTTTTCTGAAGCTTTGCAATCCCTGCTATGAGGCAAAACTTTCTGGGAAGGACAGGAGAGTCAGTTAAACATTACTCTGAGGGCAGAAGCTGAGAACAATCACAAATGTCAAAACAAGATCCTACTAAAGAGCAAGTTTTTCTACCATCTAATCACTAGATTTCTATGAAGTCTTGGCAGCAGGTGGATCTCTCTACTTCTTTTTTGTTGTCGTTCTTACAATAACCCAGGAAGAGCCATTAGCTCTTTTGGGCCTCCAATTCAAGGTCGTGGACTGAAGGTTGAAAAGTTCTGCCATAGACCGCTTGGCTTCTGGAAAAAGTTAAGTTAAATAACTTCTTTTATGAGGAACCTTTGTATTTTTAGCTGAGCTCAGTGTCCTCAACCAGGACCAACAGCCACTGGGCAGCTGGACACCACGTGGCACCCCAGTACCCCAGGGCCTCAGCTGCAAGACCCCCTCAGAGCAATGCCTGCTGGCCCAATGCTGGGGAGCACATTTGTGCTCTGGGTCCCACTGGAGGGAAGTGCGCCCACCGGCACCCCTTGTTGACTTCTCCCCAGAGAGGCAAAGACTTCAGATGCATCCCTGTGCTCACCATTTTCCACTAGCTGGTTCTGGGCTTCTCCTGGGCAGGGTGCAGAGTGTTTCCATCAGCCTCCCCATACCATGAGCATGGAGTGAGCTCTGGGTTTGGGCTCCAGGCTGGGGTCTAGCGATCAAAAAGATGGGTGCTGCAGTGCCAGAGCCCTTCTTGGAATAAGCTCTTCATGCTTAGGTCAGTGCCTAATGTTGGGTATTACCTTGGATCACAGGCATCGTTTTCTAACCTTGCCGCTGTGCTATTGACTGAGCTTTATCCACTGAACTCTTTTAATAATCAAAATGCCAATGACCAGGAGAAGAGCGTGTTTAGATCTGGCAGGATTTAAAGCTGCTGATGTGTAAGGTCTAACAGATGAGCTCTGTTGGGTTTAGCTGCAGCAATTTAGGAATGTTGTTTCCAGGTATCTCACAGGTCCTTGTAGCAGAGAGGAGTTGACAGATGGAAATTTGTGTCCACACCTCTCCACCGCTTATAGCATCTTGTATCTTAATCTTAAACTCTGATGAAGATGGGTTCAGGGCTGACACAGTAGCTAATGTTTGGGCACCTTTCTAGAGTTTCTCAGACAATAACTTGTGTAACAAGGCAGCAGCAAGGAAGTGGAAAGCGACCATTCAGAAGGTCTTTGCATGCTAATACAGTGCGATGTGTGCTAGGTGAGGATGAATATCAGTCATTTCCTTATTAAAAAATGCAATATTAATCACTTTAATCTTAATCTGCAAATTACTTCTCTTTCACAACACTGAAATTCAAGACACCATAAATTGGAATCTTCTACTTAGAAGATATAAATAGCATATTTTCTTATATTTTCTTACATTAACACATCATTTTGGAGGGATCATGTAAATGTATGAACAAACCTGGACTTCAGATATGCAGATGTTGTCCGAAAAGCGGATTCATGCCCGACGTGCAAGTAACCAATTCCACACGCTCAGGAGAGATATTGTTTTATTCAGGCCTGGGTGCTTGGCGGACTTGCCACGAATCAAGCACACCTGGTCTAATCACCTTTCTGTTTATATCCATGCTTCTCATACATATATAAAGCCTTTAGGGTCTTCTCTGAGGGTCTCGGGTGGTCTCTGGTGGTCGACAGAACTTTCTGTGAACTTGTCCTTCCTTCTCCTTATAAGGGTTGCAACTTGTCCCCCAGCCATACTTGTATCACGTTTGTTTACGGTTTCCATAGTCAAAGTTAATTATCACTAACATCTAACAATATTTCCACAACACACAACCTATATTCGTTACTATTCTACACAATATATGATTAATTATTTAACAATTCCTGTTATTTTAAATCAGTGAAACAAATAAATCCACAACAAACCAAACTATCTGTAACTATGGGTTTTGGGGTTTTTTTTCATTAAAACTTAAATTAAAACAGGTACTCCATTCTTTTAAATCAAACATCAATCTCATCCCTGTTTCACAAACTATTAATTCCCCATTCTGATTTTAATCAACTGGTTTTTAACCCAGTCTTGGACAGGGGCTATACAAGGAACTGTAACAGTTTTGAGGATTATAGTTGCGCTCATAATATTTATCCCAACATATTATTTATAAGGGATTTATTCAGTCAGTGAGATATAAATAATAATTTCTAATTATATCTGGTCACATCACCTGACAGTTTTCCCTTTAGTTGACTTTGCCAAACAATGTTTTGCCAGGAACAAAGTTTGCCAAAAATGTTATGACTGAAGAAAGAAAGAGTATCTGTACCATATGAAGACAAGAGTATAACATGCCTTGAGACAAGACATCTTTGCCTTTAAAGAAAATTTCAAGGTAAGTTAGTGTGGGGCGTCTCAGCTACCAAAGAAGGAGGTAGAGCCTTGCATTCTCTGTTACACTCCAGTCCTGCTCCTCCTATTACAAGGGGCCTCAAACAAGAATACACACAAGGACACAATTTCCAACTCTGAATGGTCCATCCTCGTGGAGTGTAGATAAACCAGCAGATATCAATTGAAACCAAGATAAGGAACTTGAGAACTTTACAAATAGAGAGATAAGCAAGGACAAGACCATATATGGAAAAGAAGAATAGAATGAATATGTATAAATCTTCTCGGAGATCCAATGTATGTGTATGATGTAGGACAATATAAGCTGTAACTGATGCAACATGCAGCATGCACATTAGGAGGAATGATCCCCCAGCGCTGTAATGAAGAGAATGCCTGCTTCTTAATGCTGCATTAGGGTTAAGAGGTTTATTCCCAATTTCGGTGACACTCTTGGCCCTCATTTTCAGAAGGTGATCTGTTTCTGTCCTGGTTCCGGCTGGGACAGAGTTAACTTTCTTCCCAGTAGCTTGGGGGGTGTGCTGTGTTTTGGGTTTGGTATGAGAGGAGCGTTGATGGACCATTGATGCTTTGGTTGTTGCTGGGTGGTGCTTGTACAAGGGACATTTTTTTCCAGCCTCCCATGCCCTGCCAAGTGCAGGGGAGGCTGGGGGGCGTAGGGGAGCATAGTCGGGGTGGTTGACCCAGCTGGCCAATAGGCTACTCTATACCATGTGACGTCATGCTCAGTATAAAAACCTGACGGGTGCGGGGGCTCGCCTCCCATTCGTCAGCGGGTTGGTGAGCAGTTGCATTGTGCGTCGCCTGCTTTGTATACTCTGCTATTGTTGTTGTTATCATTGTTATTAATACTGTTCTACTCTGTTTTATTTCAATTACCCACCCCGCGGTTTTCCCTGCTTGGCCCCTCCCGATTCTCTCCCCCATCCTACCAGAGCAGGGGGGTGAGCGAGTGGCTGCATGGTGTTTAGTTGCTGGCTGGGGTTAAACAACGACAGTTTCTCAGCTCATATTTTAAGTATGCTTTCAAAGCATCTGTAAATATTCATTCTGCAACTTCACTCTGAATTTCTGCACAGCAATAAGAAGGGAAATTCTTTTTCCATTTTACAGTACTACCAGCCTGCAAATTGCACTTTGCTCGGTTTCATCAGAGTTCATTCTTCATTAATTGGGGTGGTTTTTACTGCAATACCATTGATAGCAACATAGAAATGATGATATACAATATAATATAACAATTAACATCATACAATTCAGTTCATTGGCTATTTTCACCCAAAATCAAATCCCCTTGAGGTACACACCGGACTTCCCCA